>NC_137826.1:33885651-34095651 GCF_963921795.1 Nannobrachium achirus
ACATGAGAGGAACTTCTGTAAGAACTTGGCACCATGAAGTGTTGTAAAGTAACATTTACTCAAGTATTGTAGCCTACTTAAGTACATTTTTTGTTACTTTTACTTTACTGATGTATTTCCAATTTTCTGTACTTTTACTTCTACTCCACTATATCTCAGAGCTTGTAGCTCCGCTATTTTCAAAAATGTTTGTATATATTTTTTTAATTTGAAAACTTGGGACATTCTGCATAATGAGTACTTTCTACTTTTGGTACTTTGAGTACATTTTGATACCAATACTTTTGTACTTTTACTCAAGTGCATTTTTCATTCCGGACCTTTACTTGTAACAGAGAACTTTTACATTGCAGTATTGATACTTTTACTTAAAAAGTAAAGATTTACAAAATATATATAGTACTTTTTCCACTACTGGTCCTTCGTGAGGGGAACTACTGTAAGAATTGGCACCATACCATACATTGACATGAACATATTTGTAATTACACTGGTCTCTATTATCTTCATACACAGCTATTGTAAAAGCTCAGACAAACTCAAATTCAATAAACATGCCGCTTTGCTTAGTTGACGGACAGCTTCAAACATACACAAATAACACATTCAGATGCACACTCACCCATGCACACTTAGATAAGCGGGCTCTGTTGTTGGGTCCTCTCTGCAGGGGGTGGAGGAAGTTGCCAAAGTGCGAACGGCTAGGAAGTTGGACTCCATCTTGAACAACTCCTCCCACCCCCTCCATCTTGAGATCTTCAGTTACTGGAGTAAGATAGGAAATTACCGTTTTGTCTACCCAGGGCGGAGATGCGAGAGACTAGGAAAGTCTTTCTTACCGGCTTCTCTCAAGCTGTACAACGAGACACACAACGGTCGATTGACAAGGACTACCTTCCTAACGTAGGACGACGGTAGCCTTTTTTTCCTTTCTGGAACTATATCTGCACTGACTTTGACCTCTAAGGACCTTCCAGGGAGGGTGTTTTTTGTGCGTCTTGCCGCATCACCCTTTCTTGTTTATTTTAATTTTTATTCTTTTTTTGCTAGTTGTTTTTATCGCTCTGACCTTTGGACACTGCACTATTAGGTTGTGTTAGTAGTTTTCTTTTAGTATTTCTGCTTGTGTTTGACATGATGTAGAGATACTTGTTGCACTAACTAGCATTGACTGTTATGGTCACTTTGATTTGGGCACTGTATTATTTTTTGATAGTCGTGCTTTAAGACACTTTATGTACTGTATATATATTATTCGTTCCCTTTCCTGTTGTACCTTGCTCTTACTGTACTTACTGTACTCTGTACTCTGTTCTTGTTTTTTTTCTTTTTATATTTTTCATACTTCTCTGTAACTTTGTAAATAACCTTATACTGCTGTGCTGCCTCTGGGCAACACATTTTCCCCCTTGGGATAAGGTATCTATCTATCTATCTATCTATCTAGATAGGTGCACACATGCCCATAAATGCATACACGTCCACACGCACTTATGCATTATAAAGATGAAGTCACGATTGCAAAGCATAAAAATACATATGCACAAATAATATCCCCATAGAAACACAGAAATCAGCATAAATGGTAACAAGAAGCATTGTCAGTTATTTAAATACGACCAGGTGGATAAACTATGGCAACTTTGACGTTGACCATCGACCTTGGGCGCAGAATGCTGTTACAAATCCGTTCATGGTATGTTGGCACTGAACCTACTGTATGAAGTTTCATTCAAATCAGACCCTGAAGTTGGTAGAGCAATGACAATAATTTTGTATTTATAGGGAAAAATACCTTGAACATTGACACTGACCCTGCGTGGAATTCTGAAACACATGTTTGACTTTGCATATTTAAGTACGCAGAATATATTAATTGGAATAAAAGTACATTATATTAAATTTGCTTTTTATTATACAGTACAATTACAGGACATTGTTTAGAAACGAGATGTTGTGTGTTTCACGGTCATATTTTACCCAGCTGAGAATAGGCCCTTAAGTATTTATATGAAATACAGGATCTATTAAATAATCTTTTCACTGGGATCTACACACACCATGCAATCATACCAGTGTAAAATGTAAGCTTTAAGAGAAGAGCTTACTTTAGCTTTTCCAACCATCCTTTGTATAGGTCACAGTAACACAGAGGAATAAAATTGGCATATGGATATGCATATGCATTTTAAGACCTCTTTGTGGTCCTCGCTCTTTATGATTCGTTTTACGATGAACAGTGAGAACAGCCAAACTACACGCCCACAACAGGTCCCACTGCTATGCATCGTGAGCTTGTAGATCTGCTAATTTTCAAAATGTTTTTTTTTTCTTTTTTTTTTTTACATTTTCTTTTACCTATAATGACATGCCCAAAACAGGGTCTCCAGGTTGAAAGTGTTTAAGAACAAATATGTGTCTATTCATGTTCTCACCCCAAACCTACAAGTCCTCACTCACTCTATCTCTCACTATCCCCCATTCTTATCATTATCTCTGAGGGTGTCCTTTGTCCTCACTCTCTGTCTTTCTCTTGTTAGAGGTTAAAGTCAATCTGTCCTTGTCAGGTTTAATCAAAGTATCCACAGATTCAATTTAGCAGCCATGTGTGCGAGGTTGAGGTGGCATTCTGCCGTTTGTTATCTTTAGGGCTAAGATAAAACAAAAGGATTTCCCTAATGCATACTTCTGCCCTTTGTGCACATGGACGCACACAAGGACACACGGACCGGGGTGAAAACATAATCTCTGCCTCCCAGCCTAAAGATAAAGATTGATTAGTGTAGCAATAACAATAACTATACAGCATCAAGTACAACATGACATCTAAGCTATAACAAGCTATACGATCCATTTCCAGTGATCCAGCTGCTCAACATGTCCTAATGATTTGGCATTGCTTCAACACTTCTCTGAGGACGTTCTGGTTATCAAATCGAACACGATTGAGTCCTCCATTTTCAAATCTCATCCTTTTAGGAGGGACTAATTAAGACGCAAGGAAATGACGCGAGTGTAGCACACAAGGATATGAAGAAAAGGGAATTTTGGCGAGAGAGAGGAAGAGAGAGGGTTGGTTTTATCTGAATTAAAGGTTTTACATCAGTGATACTCAAACTGCTTGTCAGTCAGTGCAGAAATCCAGCTAGTCCATCGAACATGGATTAATGTGTGTCATCAGAATGGCATAAGCAATAAAATATCACTTTACTTTAATAGTGTAGGTCAAATTATCTTTCTACAATTAAAAGGAAGACATTTAAGTCTGAAGGAAATTCTTATCTCCCTTTCTCATCTTCCTCCAATTGTTTCACTCCCTGTCCATGTTCCCTCTCTCACCTCCTCAGTTACTCCATTTTTGATTACTTCTTTATCAATCTCCACCCGCATCTTCCCCGGCATCCACCCCTGGCTTCTGACGCCACTTTCTTCTTACATCTTTAATATCTTTAAGGCCATCTCTTTTTGCCTCCGCCTACTAGCCCCCCCCCCCCCCTCTCTCCCTCTTTCTGTCTGACCCCTGTCGTTGTCAGGAAAGTTCGGATGAGAAGCCACCCAACACTGCATTGTCTGATCAGGTGTTGTCGAGTAAGCGAGTTTGTGGCCCTGATCTCTTGCGGTCAGCTTAATGCTATCCTCTACTGGATGTCTCCTTGTAACCCTGTCTGCTGCTTGCCAAAAGGGGCCCCAGATTTGTGACCCAACAGTCGATCGGGTCCGTTGGACTCCTACACCATGCTATACAGCCCCACTCCATGCCAGAAGATGTCGTCTGGGACTTCACCGTCTCCTGTCAATATATCTGAACGGATCAAATGCCCTGCAGCAAGTGCCATCATTTAATTTGACTCTAAACTTTCTGCGGTTACAGAAGCCGCCGAGTGGACACCAGTTTGGAGTGTTATTACCTTTCAAATTTGTGTTTTTTACAATTGCATGCCTGTTGTAGTATAATGATCAGAGTTGGGCAAGTAATATGTTACTTATTACATGTTACTTCTTAAAAAGTAAGAATATTATATGAATCAAGAGTTATATATTACATTACATATTATATTACATATTACACCCGAAAAAAAGAAAACTGTTCAACAACACAATCTGTTTAGCCAGCTCCTTTTAGAACTGAAACCAATTTTTGGGAATATAATAATAATAAAAGTCACCAATCAGCCAAAATGTCTATAAAATAAAGCAGCAAACTCTCTTAACGAAATGTTTTCATGAGGAAGCCAACAAAACAACACATTTTTACATAGCCATATAGTTTAATATTACTGTTTTGGTAAAGTAATAATATTAGTAATAAGTTACTGCCCAACAATGATAATAATGTGTGGGTAAAGCGGTTCTTCATTAGAGAGCTGTAGTGAAGGAGATACACAGAGGCAAGCAAGGGTCACTGGTCAATATCCTACACCTTTCAAGTCAGCTTCCACCTTGAACAATCTAAGAGGGTGATTATTGATTAATCAGTATACATTAATGAGCTGAATTGATCTCAGAAAAGGGAGGCACCGCAGATTACAGATAGGGACAGAGAGAGTGCTTTTATCAGGGAAACCAGGCAACCATCTTGACCACACGGGGAGATGAGGAGGAAGGTGGACTGGAAGAGGATAATGATGAGGAGGAAGGTGGACTGGAAGAGGATAATGATGAGGAGGAAGGCTGACTCCGCTTGACAGGGGCTCTGCAGACATGCCGCACACACGCACGCACACGCACACACACACACACACACACACACACACACGCACACGCACTCACCCACGCACGCACCCAGACACTAACACAACTTCGATACATTATGAGTATTGAATTATCGCTACGCATTCTTACAAACACCAAAAGGAAAGGTCAAAATGAAGGCAGTGTCGACTTATTACATCAAACGTTTCTATGCCATCGACATTCAAGTCTTTTACACAACATCAGAACATCTGACACAACTTTTAACGCAACTATTCTTTATATCTCAAGTAGTATAGTTATAAAAGTTTTTTTCACTGACGAAACTAAATAAAAACGAAATAAAAACTAAGCTGTGATGACTAAAACTAAGACTAAATATATTGACAATTTTGTCAACAAAATAAAAACTAGACTAAAACTTAGACTTAGGGAGGGACTAGTGGAGAAGAGAGTCATTTTATGTTTGGTTGCTCTCAGGTGATGCATGCTGCGACGTGTTGTGAGCTTGTAGATCTGCTATTTTCAGCACGCAACCAAGTGTTAAACCAGTCAAACCATCAAGGCCTGACAAAATACATTTCGGTTGACTAAATCAACTGTAGATTTAGTCGCCTAAAATCAGACTAAAACTAAAACCTTTCAGGTGACTAAATTATGACTAAAACTAAATGACATTTTATTCAAAAGACTATGACTAAAACTAAATCAAATTTTGCTGTCAAAAACAACACTGATACGATCAAAGTTGTTCAGCATACATTCAGGGGGTGCTGTGCCCGCCGCCATTGAGTTCTTTGTCCAGAACCACCAATACTCCCAAATACAGGCATTTACTTTAAGGAGATCCGGTTTGCCAGAACCGCCGATCCAACAAAAAAGCTATTTTACCTTAAACACAGCTAATGTTTTAGGAAAATAAATGTCACAGTGACTGAGGGCAGTGGCTATAACCAGGCTTGTAGTCTAACATTTGCAGATTTGACCTCAGTGGGAACACTGGCTTGAACTTTTCACCAGAACTGCAGTGACAAATCAGAGACATTAGTTCTACAACAAATGGGTACTGCTGAAAATGATGTTTCCGTTTAAAGCTGCAGCCCATCACTTTCATTGTCATAGCCGGGATTTGCACCCTGGTCCTATGCGCAAAGTTTTTTACTGTCAAGATATACTGTAGTATACAGAGCATGGATGGGAGGGCGAGTTGTTTCCTTTTGAGTTTTATGCAATAACTCCAGTAATCCTTCTACCTGACCGAGCTGGGTCTAAATATTTAAATAGAAAGAGAAGGCAGACCACATCCAACCACTGCAGTTGTGTTATTAATATATTGTATCAACGTAGGTAATCGTGGGCAACAGGAATAATACTTTTCATTACCTGATGTGGATTTACCTGTACAATACATGGTTTTTACCTTTCCTTGCGGCACAAACTGGCCTAGTGAACTGCACCTAAGAATTCTGAACACTGCACTGCTGCTATTTTTATTTCTATTTTTTAGGGCCAGGTTGCAGGTTTAAGGCCATTACACTTACATAATCTGCTACTGTTGTGTCCAGCTTCCACTATGATGTACCATAATGTAATGTTTTAATTTCTCATAATATGCACAAGTAGAGGAAATAAATAAAAAGCCTAAAAGCCATGTTAGCAGCCCCTAGAGGATGTGCTGCTTCTTACATCTAACAGGACCAATGTGGTTTGAACCGACCTACATTGCCATCCTTTGCCACACTAGTGAAATTACTAACAAAAAAGGGACAATTAAAACGTATTAGTTGCGTGTGCGTGTGTGTGCGTGTGTGCGCGCGCATGCGTGTGTGTGTTTTCTCTTGTGGGGGGTTGCATAAATATTTACTGAGGATTAACATAGGCCTATTGTAAATGTGAAAAAGTGTTAAAGTGAAATAAAATAAAGGGCAAATAATTGTGAATGTGGTCATTGATATTTATTTATTATTATTCTTTTTTTTTTTTTTTTTTTAGAGTGAATGTAGAGGATCAGAGCTACACGGTTTGGTATCACACTTATTGACCCAACATTTTTGGAACGACATAAGTATGGTTTTCCTGGAGATTAGAGGTCTGAGATATCAGGCTTCAACGTTTGGATTTTCATGCGTTCTTAGCTGAGCTCAGTATACATTGAAATTGGACTACGTTGGATATAATAATTGGAAATAATCCATGCTTTGTATTGCTTTTTGTATTTGTTTTCACAAATCTTTTTTATTATACATGCTTTGTATTTATGTTTGAATTGATATATGACATGAAGAGGACACATTGATAACCCTAACTTGATATTATGCATGATTTCATATTTACACACCAATGTCAGTTACTGTAGCTCTCATGTTAAGTGTGTGAATGCAGAATGACCATCTATGAGCAATATAATGAGCCATCTATGAGCCAGGTAAAAGGCAGCCCTTAAAGGTTAGCGTGAACAAGGCCAGAGGACAAGACAACACCAACCCCAAAGGCCTCCTGTATTTTACAGGTGCCCACAGGCCAGCTAGCTGCTTAGACGTCACGCGTCATGAAGATCTCTGAGAGAATGGTCCTGCAGCACCTCAAGCCCTGGTGAGTGAGCCAAATAACAATTTACAATTTAAGCATTTAGCAGACACTCTTATTCAGAGCGACTTACAAAGTGCAAGATCAGAGTAAATGGCATTAACTCTATAATCAACATATGTCAGGGTAAATGGTTACATGGGAGTGCAAAGAAAAGCAATTCAGTGCTTCAAAGACACTTGGACACTAGAATAGTACATGGGGTGCCTGTTTGCATAGTTAGTGCACTAAGCACATGCTTCTTGTGAGCCGCAAGATCCTGAGTTTGAGTTGTGTGCAATTGTGGTTGCCAGGGCAGGAATTTCATGGAGGCCATGAAGGCCATGGCCGCCGTTGCCCCTCAGTTTGGCCTTGTGCCCCTCAAACCAATGGCATGACCTGAGGCCACAGTGGCCTTAATGCCCCAGCTGACTGTACCACTTTCTCCTCTGTCTCTTTCTGGTCAATATGTAGACAGTAGACACCGGTGTCTCTTTCTTGTCATGAAGACACCAGTGTCTTTTGTTGAGATTCTGAAATCTTAACACCCCGAGTCCCCATCTTTAAAGCAATCCAATGACTTTGATTGATGCAGGGCTGAGCGTGGATCAGATTGTAAATGCCATCATGTACCTATTTCACTGCAGATTAGGTTATCATCCCTAACCCTTAAATTCAAGAAAATCTTTCAATTGACTACAATCTTGTTTTATTTGATGGCCTTCCTGCCCTGGCATTTGGCCTTTGTGTCCTCAAAAAATGAACAAAACCAAAGGCCAAGTGGCCTTGCCCCTAAAAAGATGAAATTCCAGGCCTGGTGGTTGCACACAGATAATTATAAGGTTTGGCCTGAGGGTGGTGCTAGAGGAAAGGTCACGGGGGTCCCTCAAACTTTAGGAATATAGGATTCATCCACCAGAATCACAAATGCACAAGAAGTTTCATGCGACTAGATTAAATAAACAAAATACATCATAAACTGTGTTATAGCATATGACTGTCCTCATCAAAAACAACTATACTCATAATTAAACAGTCCACACAAAACAAGTGAACTTGTCTATCAGGATTGAACTAGCAAGGCAAGGCACAGTTCCTCAGCATAGCTGTCAACCCAAGTGATGCTATTAGCTTGTCTAGCCTCCAGGCTGCTACAGACATACAACTTTGTAAAACAGACTCTGCTTGGTAGGCACTTTAGTTATTCAGGCATATTACTTTGGCCTCCAAGCTTGGGAATCTCCTGGTCCTGACTCCCTGAAAAGCAGCTGGATTACATTGGTAATGGTGCACAAACAGTGCACGCACGCACAATGCACGTACACATGCACGCACACACACTCTAGCATGCACACACACGCACGCACGCGCACACGCACGCACGCGCACACGCACGCACGCATGCACGCACACACGCACACACACACACACACACACACACACACACACAGTATGTATGATCAAAACTGTAATTGTTTTTTCAATAGCTTTTGAATAGCTTTTAAAAGTTTCATTTTAAATACCCTCATATTCCTGGAATTATTTGGTTAATTTGAGTGTATTCAAAAAGTTCAAAATCTTGGAATATTCCTATTGTTTAATATACATTTACAAACCACATAATTTATTGTGAACAAAACCCCCAGGAGGATCGCAAAGTAAATGGTCCATATACAGTAGCTGTTACTGACCTGGTACTTTGTCGTTCCGACCTTTTCGACTCCCACATAGCCGTACTTTGGAGATTAGAACAAGGATCTGTTTCTGGCACAGGGACTTGTTGCTTTTGGGACAGGGCCTGCGCTTGTTTGCTACCGGCCGGTTGGCTTGGTCTTCCTTGACAGCCCGTTTCTGTCTGATGAGAGAGCTGGCAAGAGCTGCCATCTTCCCCCCCCTCTCACCTTTGGGAGGGGGGTGTCTTCTTTCCCAACGACCCCTCTTCTTCTGGTAGGGCTGGTACTCTCCTCAAGCACCGAGGTGGGATGAGGAGGTTTTAAAGGAGAGGAGACCCCCTCTGGGGGAGCAGGGGATTTAAAGCGGCTCTACAAACACTAGTTTAGTTTCAAGCTTCCAGAAGCAGGGGGACAAAGATGCGAGTCCACCTAGAATCCGATAAAAATTCTCTACTCTGACAAGTAAAATTAAATGTATCACCAATATCAAAATAGCAGTCAAAAGTGCTGAGTGCTGTGGTCACATTTTCTGTAAAAAGAAAATGTACAAATTACAAAAAAAGAAAAAAAAGAACGTATGGACTTTAACCTGCTTCCCCGCTCATCTTGTCCACACAAATAAACCTTTAATACAAAAAAAAAAAAAAAAACTTTCGCAATACTGCAAAAGTAACGAAATTCCTATATAGAGAGATTATACTCTTTTACGTATAAAAATAACACCTCGTCCAATGAAAAGTGGCATCATCATGATGCTATGAAACGCATAAAAATGCGAGAGCAGCCAAGCCGGCTGTCACCGTCTGTGTAGTCCACGGAGGTCCAACTTTGCCCCCCATTTAAATGTGCATGCAGGGAACAATAGTAATAAAATGAGATTCTGAGCAGTAATCCAGCAGATTTAAATCCAGAGGTAGTAGGACTGCGCGCGGGACACACTCACGCGGCAGACGGTCTTGCAGGAATGAAGAGAGGAACAGTGCAGAGGGATGGACAGAGAGATCTCTCCTCTACCTCCGATGGCATGCTCTCTATCCCACAGCCCTCACCAACCCACCCCCTCCCTCCCTCCCTCCCTCCCTCCCTCCAAAGTCAGCGAGTGAGTGTGAGAGTATGTGTGCGCGAATTCCAGCAGCAGCCACCATCAGTAGGGGTGACATTCATGAAAGAGAGAGAGAGAGAGAAGAGATAGAGAGAGAGAGTGAGGGTAGGGGGAGGGAAGGAGAGGCGTGATGTGAGGGAATTGAGCTTGACTGGAAACAAGGGGGGTGGGGGGGGAGTGTACAGGCAGCAGCCACTTCTCAGAATTAACGCTCTGAGAAGCTACAATTTCTATGTTGTACATTCACCCATCCATTTGACTACCCTGCTGAAGCAGAGAGAGAGCGCAACGGGTGAAGGGGGGGGGTGAGAGAGAGAGAGAGAGAGAGAGAGAGAGAAAAGAGTGCTTAAGGTGCAGATTGTGACAGTTCTCTTTCTCTTCAGGAGGAACGGCAACACTGTGGGATATTTCCCATGCACACACACACACACACACACACACACATACACACACACACAAATACAACACCTTTTGTAGCATGGTGGAGAATTGAAAATGTTCTGTGTAATTGTGTCTGTTCCCAGGAGTTCTCACACGTGTGCAGTATCATCTCTAATGCTGCATTTTATTGTGCTTCTTTATTCTATCCATTTTGCTCTTGTCTGATGCTCCAATGTCCAACATCACAGACACAGGCTACACTAACTCTGACAGACACATGAGCTACAAAATGAGCCACCCTCACATCGCCCCAAGGTTAAACAAAACTAATGTAATAACAAAAACTAAATTTGGGAGAAAATAAAAATAAAGACTATGCTTTACAAAGACAACACACGTTTTCTTTGATATCACTTTACACATTCAATCACAGCCCTTCACAGAGGTTTTCAGTTCACGTTACTTCCTCTAGTCTTGATCTGGAGTCCAACCCCATACAATCAGCGTGACTGTGACGTAGCCACACGTAATTTGGTGACGCATTTATTTAATGGAATGGAATATGTCAGGTTCAAAGTAGTTAATGGCTATCCACGTGACCATTATGCAGAAAAAAGTTCAACTCCTACACATGCATGAAAACATAGGTCTATCCAAAGGAAAATTATGTAATTTGTCTGAGACAATGAAATATTACGTAATCCAGTTTATTTGTTTTTATTCGTTTCTAAATGATGTTTATATTGAACTGACTAATGTAAAATTCTCAAGTGCCACGAGTCCAAATCTGAGGAATAGTGCACGTTTCTTTGCCAAGGGGGAAATCTCTATTTCTACGTCCCATTATTTCGATTACGGGCGTCGGCAGGTTAGCTACTCGCCAGCGTCAGGGTTACTGAGGTTAGGGTCAGGGTTTGGGTTAGGTTTAGGCATAGAGGTTAACATTCACCAGCGTCGACAGGTTAGCTACTCACCAGTGTCGGCAGGTTAGCATTTCACCAGGTTAACATTCACCCGTGTCGAAATACTGGGACAGAAATATCGACATGCTCCCATTCAGAAGAGCATATTATGTCCAGTCAAACTAACTTTACAGTATAGGCCTATACACATACAGAACCATATGGTCAAGATTAGATTGGTTCCAAGTTATTTGCTGCTAAAAGAGAGACTTGAACAGATACCGGTAATTGCTATCATGTCATTCTTTAGCTTGAATCAGCTGTGCAACTGAGCAGAAGAATCCTCTTAGTAATTCTCCTGCTGCTGTACCTTGGAGACTCTACCCCGATAAATCAACTTTTCTGAGGGCTGATCAATCCCATTTTATTTGGCATGGCACCTCTTTTACAAGGCAATTGCCAAAGAAACCAGCAGCGGACGCAACTTGAAAATGCAAGGTCAATTTGAATTATTTCTAACAAGGCCCGGCAAGGTCACCGTCCGTCAGGCCTTGATTGACAGGTGACAGCAGATGTTTGGCGTCCACAGGGGTCGAGAAGGAATCGCTAAAGACAGCAGAGACAATGCTGTTAGCATTGACAAGGAAACAGAATATGTTTTCCCCTTCACAGGATCAGTTTCTCTGCTCTATCTATTATTCTTAGCCATCCACTCATGTTCCTTACTATAGAATATCAATCTTATAAATGCAGCCTGGTCGCCAGAGAAAATGTTGCCACTCATGCGCGTTTCTGCAAAGCACAAAGATATAGATATATATCAGATAGATGCAGACCGAGGTTAACTGGTTCGACTCGCTCACTTACAATTTGCTGCATGTCACTCCCCTAATCTTTCTCCTTGTTTCCTGTCTCTCTCCATTGTACTATCAATAGAGGCAGAGAAGCCTGAAAACACGCACGCACGCACGCACGCACGCACGCACGCACGCACGCACGCACGCACGCACGCACGCACGCACGCACGCACACACACACACACACACACACACACACACACACACACACACACACACACACACACACACACACACAACAAACACTTATATATTCCCCCCCCCCCACAAATATATGACTGACATCTGACATCTTAGATGTCTTACAGTATATAGACCACATGAGACTTACACAATATGTCCATATACTGTATGGGCATTCCAAGCTAAGGGCTTAATATTGATTACATCAGGGATCTCCATATATGGGCATACAAGGGACAAGGACGGAATGTGATGTCACAATGTGATGTCACAACAATGTGATGTTATTGGTCAGCTACAGTATAGACACATTTCGATTTCCACTCTCTAAAGCATTTGAGTGTGTGGATTTAATGTCCAAGTACAATAAACGTGTGACATTGTCTACAGATATTTGTACTGTTGAGCCATTGACAACCGTACTGATGCTGATACTAGGACAAGGACAATTAGCTATTTTTCCTCAGTGCAAAGTCTCAATCAATATATAATCTATTTACATACAGTACTATGGGCAGGAGGCAATCACTACATGAGCATTTAGAGTAAGCACTAGTTACAATATAGTGTGTGTAGTTCATGGTTACATCTAGTTGTTGGTACATCTATCATCAATTACTCAGTGTACCAATTTCAAATAGCAGAGGCTCCAAATGACTTTGGGGGGTCTCCAGATGATTAACAACATTGTTTTCTCACTCAACAGTAAACAAACTAACAAAGTTTAAGTGTATAGAGGGTATCTGCACATTTCTAAAGTGACAAATGACAAATTAAACAATGGACAAATTCTCAAATATTAGTGGCAGAAATTGTGAAAATAGCTGATCTACTGTACATGCTCACATGTAGATCTGCTATTTTCACAATAGAACCGTGTTATACAAAATGTAATGCCTCAACTCTTAGTGCTCGTCAGGGTGGGGCGGTCCCCAGTTAAAATATGATTATTTTGGGGGTCGTGGCATGAAAAGGTTGAGAACCACCGGACTAGAAGACATATTGCTGCTGACAATTTTCTATGGTTTTCAATTCCAGGCACCTTTCTTGCACACATACATCATATTCTAATATCCATGACCCACAGGTTAGCGTCTCATTAGGTCTGAGCATTATACTGTGTATATATATTATATATATATATATATCATTGTTTTCTACACCAGGGGTTCTCAACCTTTTCAGGCCGCGAACCCCAAAATATTCATATTTTAACTGGGGACCCCCCCACCCTGACGAGCACCAAGAGTTGAGGAATTTTGTATGAAAATAGCAGATCTACATGCTCACAACGCCTCGCAAGTAACTGCGTTATGAGCATGTAGATCAGCTATTTTCACAATTTCTGCCCCTAATATTTGACAATTTGCACAATGTTTAATTTGTCATTTTAGAGGTATTAAAAATGTCACTTTAGAAATGTGCAGATACTCTATATATGCTTAAACTTTATGTTGGTTTGTTTACTGTTGAGTGAGAAAACAATGTTGCACATTAAGTTAAACATCTGGGGACCCCCGAAAATTATTTGGGGACCCCCACAGGTTGAGAACCACTGTTCTACACTTGTCTTAAAATGGACCCAGTCTTATAATGTCTTCAGCTCTGTGAATCAAACTACAGAATGTGTATGTACTAAAATGCAGGCCGTATTTTTTTTAGAAAGGATATATAATTATATTATAAATAAAGATAATAAAAAGTTTATTAACTGAAGAAAATAAATCAGAGCTCTTTGTGTTGAGACTACCTTTGCAGATATTTTTATATTGGATATTTTTGAAACCGAATAAATAAGTGAAGACATTGAAACATATCCGATTCAGTGGATCCGTGTGTAGGCAACTAGGCATGGAACACGGATATCTCTGAAGACTTTACTGTGTGTGTGCTTGTCCCCCTAGTGGAGGTCTGGGCACTCAGATTATTTTAGACCTAGATATCTTTGTCGTGTGGACCTAGATATTTTTCTATGTCGATATCTGAAAAACCGGCATATATGAAAAATCCAGATCCGTGTAGCCTAGGCCTAAAACCAATCAAATATTTTAGATATAGAACACGTTTATTTTAGACTGTACTTTAGACCATTTCTGAAGCATTTAAGCAGATTGTGTGATTTATGGCAACTTTCAATGTTTCACATAAGTATTGGAGAAAAACGAGAGCTGCATGCTGGTTGAATCTGCAAACGATCAGTATTCAGCAGTACGTTTGTCAATTATTGAGAAGTATGAAGGCAGAGGAGCAATTGGTGTTGATCAGGCTGACGAGCCCAATGCACTTTTATTTAACATGATTTTATTAACGGCTAAACAGAAGGTGATGTGTTTCAGTAATGAGCTGTATGAACTGCAGACTTACTGATGCACCACAAATTGACACTGAACCATCAGCGATGACATTTCAAGCTAATGACAGTAAATTATTTATTGAGAAACAAGCTTTGTTTGATGCACTTTGTCAAAATTTATTAAAGTTGTTATTACATATAATAACCTGAAAGTCACTTTTATCTTAAGACAACCTAGATCTGATGATTTTTCAGTCATGTTGAAATATGTCCAGGAATTTTACAGGTGGGATCTCTACCATTTGTTATAGCTGGAATAACTGTACATTTAAGTGTTAGAAAACTGGATAATGGTCACTATTATATCCCATTTCCAAAAACTATAAATTTAAGTGCTAAGAATCTGTGGACACATGCAACAGCTCATTCAAAACTAGCTGCAAAATGTGAAAGAATCCTCGGGTAATCGATTATACAAGGATTCTTTCACATTTCCTGGTTGTTGAGGTGCATTCACATTGTACGGATTATGATTTTGAGAGACACAATTCCATATTGAGCCAGTGTGATTGGAGTTACAGTCCAGTCTGTTGCTATTCTCCTGTTTGCCAGAGAAACATGCAGCTCACAATGGAAAAGTAAAAATACACAGGCAAGACATCAACGCACGTATTAACAACAGTCTCTGGTAGTTAATTGGCTGTTCCCATTATTCCAGTGGGACATCTAACAACGCAACCTACAATATACTAACTAGTTAAGTTAACACGTTTTTGCCTTGCTGTCGCTATTTGTTGATAATGTCCATGTGTCCGCTCACTACACCCCATAGCTTGAAGGGATGATTGATCTGTGTTTGGCAAATTAGGTGTTAGGCCAATCGGGAATAGACTGCATTCCATAGCTTGGACAGACAATTGCTCTACAACTGGCAGATCTAAAGGCAAGATCCTTCAGTTCCAGCCTAAAAAGATATGAAATCCTTTCCCACACTTCACCCTTCCTAGAAGTAGAATTTATTTGTTATTCCTTCAGGAGTTTCTGCCAGTTTCCATTAAGGTCCATTTAAGCAGATGCAATGCAGCTGGTCCCCCATTCATTGGCCAGCCAGTCACCTCCAGCAGCAACCGTCAGGAACACCATGCGTTGTTGGCTCAATGTGTGGCCATCACATACTCCCCCCAGAGGAGCTCTCATTGAAACAGCGAGAGGTAGCCTGAGGTCACACTGAGCCTGCCGGGTGTATGCTGTACTGTGAGCGAGTATTGTGTTCATAGGAGATGCGTTGTCGGCTGCGGCTTGTGATTGGCTGAACCGGAGGTAGGGAGCGCTCCGCTGTATTCACTTGGACCGCGCGGAGGTGGCAAAAGTAAGGGGGGCGAGGATTTACGATTCTGTCCCTATCAATACATGACTCGGACGGCGCTAAGTCGGCTCAAGCGGACTGAGCAACGCTCAATGCGGTGACTTGTTCACTTTAGCTCAAGTCTGCTTGAGATGGCGCGCCTTCATCGACTCCCGCGCTCCCTTACAAGGTATCTCCTACGGAAACAATAATGGCGTACTGTGAAGTGGACGTTAGTGTCCTTCATCCACTGGAGGGCTTTGCGATCAGTCTGTACAGTGAATTCCCTCCCTATAGGAGGCGAGGGTTACTTGATTGCCAGAGCTTCTTACTCCACTGTAGAGTAGCAGACCTCTCTTGGCTCCAGCTTGCAGCTGATGAACACCAGGGCATGTTGGTTCACTGATGGACCCTGCCTCAGACAGTCAATCCCCTCTCAGAGGCATCTGTTTTCAAAATGAAAGGTTTCTCAAATTCAGGACTGTGTACGACTGGGTTCTTACAGAGAGACTGCAGTCACCTTGGCGCAACACCTCGTCACCTTTTGATATTTTGGCCATGAACTGGAGATGAGGGCTGAAAGCAAGGACTGCCCATTGTTCAGAAGGTCCATTAACTCAAACTCTGGTGGCATTTCATGGGGAGTATGTGGGTACTGTATGTGTTGTATATGGTTGTTTGAATTGATGAAAAAAAAGGAACACACACACACACACACACACACACACACACACACACACACACACACACACACACACACACAATATGTATTGCATTCTTCCCATAGTATGTCATAGATTATAGATTGATTGAGACTTTGCACTGAGAAAAAAAACTAGTTGTCCTTTTGTTATTAACCATAATTAGTTCAGTGGCCGTACTTCTTCTAGCAGCTGTACTGGGGACAACAGGTTGTCTGTTGGATCTAACATATAGCACCTACGAACATTCCCAGGTTCTAAACATCTGACTCCAAATGATCCGAGCCCCACTGACTTCCATTATACAAAGTTAAATATTTAAAAAAGTATAAAGCGTACATACAAAAAAATTGAGAAGGTATTTACGTGGTAGCTTGCAAGATTTGTTCGAGACAGGCACAGACTTATAGACGGCTAGTCTCCTGCATAGCTAGTTAGCCAAGCTATAAAAACATCCTGTAACCGGAGATCTTGATAACATTCAGAAAACTAACTTGAGCCCAGGGCTCAAGGCTCAGAAGGAGTTCTTTCCCCCTGCGGCTGTCAGATCCAGGAAGATAAAACAACTGAAAAACAAAACAAAAAACTAAAACTAAATGAAAACACAACAAAAAACTACATACAACCTGTACCAAACCATGAGTCTCTGCTGAAAATGTTACTTGAACAATTGAACAACAATTGTAGACAAGTGAAATAGACAAGTGAAATTGATACAGTATATAAACCTTCAGTGCAAATCTTTTTTAACAATCCTACTTCCTACCTTATTCTGCACATTTCCCAGTGCTGCTAAAGAGATTTTATCGTAAGAGGTATTTTATACTATAAGTGTCTTATCTTATCTTATTTAAATTTTAATTTTGACTTTACATTCCTTGTTATCATTATTATTCATATTAGTAGTACTAGTAGTATTAGTGGTGGTAGTAGTATTATATTAGTTTTAGTATTAGTATCTTGTTATATTGTATATTGTAAAACGTAAAACATTTGCAGAACATGTCCCACCAAAATTATGCTGCTCTATACAGTATGAGGGGGTGACAAATAAACTCCTCTTGATCTTGATTCTTGCCTTCTTGCCCCCCCAGTATGGCACCCCCATACTGTACCTTAAAGACATTATCCCGCACACTTCAGCTAACAGGAATGCTGTCTAAGCCTTCCCTAAAACACCCTGGACAACGCTCCACATGTCCTAGAGTAGACTCTTCTCCCTCCTGGCTCCCAAACTGTGGAAGTCTTAGACTCTTTTCCGCCGTAGTTTAGAGATCACCTCTTCAGATCAGACGCAACCTCATCCCTGTGAACTTCTCTCTCCTTCTTTCCCTTCTTGTCAGCCTTGTTCGATAGATTCTAGTTCAATACATTAGATTAGATTTGTGTTTTCTTGACCACATGTTAAGAATGCAGACAGCATGTTGTTTAGACATAAAGCTAAAGTGTGGCTAGGGGGGTAGAGTGTCCACGTAGGAATCGGATGGTTCCCGGTGCGATTCCCAGCTCCCCCCTAGTGTTGAAGGGTCCTTGAGCAAGACACGGAACCCCTAAATGCTCCCGATGAGGAGGTTGGTGTCTTGCATGGTTTCCTCTGCTGTGGGTGTGTGAATGGGTGAATATAATGCACATTGTAAAGTGCTTTGGATAAAGGCTACTATTATGAATCCACCATTTACCGTTATAAACATCCTTAAAAATGGTCTTGTGAAAATAGATTTGAACATAGATTAGAACTTGCAAGTTATGTTGGCCAATGTTGCCATTCCCTGCTAGCTGGAAGCAGAGACTGGTCACTTCCAACGCATCACGTTCTTCTGGCTGAGATGGAAATCATGGAGGCGGCACCAAGCGCCCGGGGTCTCCATCATTCGGGTGACGTCTGTGCACTTTCTACGGTAGTTGAGTCTCCGGTCTGAGATTGAGTCCATCAGTGGTGTGCCGGATAACCATCCTATCTCCTGACTTGTCGTCTGCGGACCTACTCCCAATACTCTGTGGGGGTATTTCTTACTAGGCTCTATGTGATCTGCTTTGGGGGCTCCAGTGAATTTGGGGGCTCCAGTGAATGTGGGTGTTCCGGTGAATTTGGGTGTTCCGGTGAATTTGGGTGTTCCGGTGAATTTGGGTGTTCCGGTGAATGTAGGGGCTCCAGTGAATTCAGGGTCCTCCTTCTCCGAGGCCCTTCTTGTCTGCAAGGGCTCTTTAATCTCACATAATCTCCTCCTTAATTCATCATTGAAATTCCTGTGGATTGCCTGCCATTTTCGCTCTTTCCTGATCTCCTCCTTAAAAACTTGAGTTTCAAGGACAGTAACTAGGGACCTTGGCTTTGCTGTACCAAAAGACATTTTAGCTGGTTTACTTCAAAAAGTAAGATCACTCATACATCCTCACTACTCACCTAGTTTGTCTGCAGTGAGCTCTATTTATGATATTTAAGGATATATATGTCCATTACGCTGTGACGTCACCAGCCCAGCCCAAATATGGTTTTAACCTTGGCTTAGAGAACTTTACAATGGTGAGCATTTTTATTAGTTACTACCCAACTACCCAAGGAGATACTCTATGTACGTGTGTCGTGTTTGATACCATGCCAAGTGAGCACCGCTCACTGGTTCATCAACAGTGCACCAGCAATTTATACACAAGGCCCTTGCAGCTCATCTCTCAAACCCCCAATCCACTGTACTGAAGGCTCACCTCAACCGCCTTAGAAGTGAAACCCAGCACATCCTCAGAATGACTGGTGTACCAAGAAGGCCAACACAAATTTCTCCCAAGGGAAACAAAATAAAGTAACCTTGAACCTTGAACCTTTCTATGAAGTCCATCTATAGCCCACAGAGGAAAAAAACATCACCTCGGTCAGATCATCATATGGTGCCACCCTCTACAAGGACCTCTCATGCCTGTAGACATGCTGGACTCCTCCCCCAGCTTATCAGAGGTACGCAGAGCCCTCATGGGACTTATAAATAACAGTAAGAGCTCTGGCCTTGAAGAGATCCTAGAAGAAATCTTAAAGCATGGTGGATATCTTCTGTTCTGTCAGCCGATCACTGCCATCTGGTCATCAGAAGTCATCCCGCAAGATTGGAATGGAAGGATGTCAACATCATAACAAGCGTAAAGGTGACAAAGCAGACTGCGGCAACAGTAGAGGTATCTCCCTATACCTATATCTTCCCTATCTATCTGCGGATGGGAAGGTGCTAGCACGGATCATACTACATCGAGTAGCAACCCATGTAACAGAAAAACTATTAAAACATTTTTTGACACAGAACCAAATGTTTTATTGTCATGATTCACCAGGAGCCAGCATACCCGTAGTACCCGTTGTCAGACGTGTGGTACCGACTACCATACAACCGACGGACTAAATATGGAGATACAAGGATCCTTGATGTCATCAGGAGCTCTATAGTGCATGCTGCCACTTAAGCCCCGTTTTCACTGAGTCAAACTTCTGGAAGTTTTTTCCAAAATGACGGCAATTTTGAAATTCACGCCATGTGAAAACGGCCACTTATTTTGTCTTCCGTTAGTTTTGGACTCCAAAATTTGATGGGAAAATACCTAGTAATTTTTGCTGAAAGTACTGGGAGAATAGAAATTTCCCCACAGTGAAAACGGCATACCGTGATTTTTACTTTTTTCGGACAAGCAGGTGCATGCAAGGAGCCAATATTAACAGTTAAAGCATTGTAATTGGGATTGAAAGCTTCAGAATCCATATTGCATTCGAATGTTATGTAAGCCTGCCAAATACAGAAGACAGACGTCTATTTCTTTCTACAATCTCCAGCCTATACGGCCGCGGTGCTGAGAAATGCAAGCTTGCTAGATCAATTCATGGTTCAAACTTATTTGTAGGCTATTCTATAGCCTATTTGTAATTAAGCTGTGTGTTTTTATTTTTTTGTTTTATTTTTATTTTTATACAAGTCCGGTCTGGAGAACGGGAGGGGACGCGATGCGCTCGTAATGTTGTGGTGAAAGCTGGAATCTTTACAAACTCAAAGAGCTGCATCATTAGTTAATAGTTTCTCCTCGTTGCATGATTAAAAGTGTTTTACAGAGCAGCGAGCATCGAGTCTGCATGGTCATCCATCGTTTACGGTGACGCGTGAAAAAAAACAAACAAAAAAAAAGCTAATCTACAAGCTCACAAGTGCATGGGGGGAGCGTTTCGCTGTTAAGAGCGAGATTTCCCCCAACAGGTTGCATAACGCATGAGCGATCCTTTCTGAACCTTATGTTTTGTTGCATGAAGAATATTTTGTTAAATCCATTTGTAGCGTTCAGGGTGAGAGGGAGAAGAGACAGGCACTGTTGCCCAGGGGTGAGATGCGATGGGCTCGCGTGGGTCTTTCAGTCCGCGTGTGTTTTTTGCAGGTCTTTCAGTCCGTGTGTTGCCATGTCTGCTAATTATAAGCGACTCTGGGCTTGATTTCCGTAAAGTTGCTTGTATGTATTGATAGTGGCTGGTTGCGGTTTATTTGTTGTGAGCTTGTAGATCGGCAATTTTCAAGTAGCTGATGGGGCGATGCGTATAGTTTTAGAAAGTGCTCGTGTGGCTAGATAATATCACTTTTGGGGCTTATTTTCGTACACCTGCTTCTTATTTCTCTCGCAAAATCTGGCAACACTGGTTTTCATGCCGTCACGATGGCTTGTGAAAACGAGCGATACCAGTAGTTTGCTGCTGATGAGGGCATGTAAAAACACCCAAAAAACTAAACTCCCGGCAAGTTATGTTAATTATAATTATTTATTCTGCCGGGAAAATTCCGGAACTGCAATGAAAACATGCCTTTATATTGGTTGAGTGCGTGGCTTCATTGTTGGCCAACAAAGAAGCCAATGCCTCTACTGATATTTTATTACAACATTGATCTTTATTATGGAATCCCCCAGCAAATCCATGGCATTTGGGTAAAACCCATAATATTTCCAAATACAAAAGATTACAAATTTATTTTACTGTACATTAAAGCCAGTCTCCAATGCAATAATTAAACAGAATTTCATGCTGAGACGTAACTCCCCCTGTAAACGACAACAGAGGCGTATTTACTCCAATAATGGTGTTTTATTAAACTCAGTCTCTGTAAGCCACATGTCCAACTCTCCATTTTTAAAACCAAAACACAATGCCTTCCATAATCTCTACTGTAATTCCTCCCAACACTCGTGCATGTGTAACGGAGGTGATCCGAACCTCCCCACCCGGCTTCGAACCCGGGTCTCCCGCGTGAAAGTCCAATATCTTAACCACTAGACCAAATCCAGGGGAGATACTAGACTTTTGAGGCTTCAAGGCTGGGGCTGCGACTCTCTCCATCACACTCACCCCCCTTTGACCTCCTCCTACGGGGAAGCCCGAATCCGGGTCACGGCACCATTGTAACGGAGGTGATCCGAACCTCCCCACCCGGCTTCGAACCCGGGTCTCCCGCATGAAAGTCCAATATCTTAACCACTAGACCAAAGAGACATCTCTTTGGTCTGGGGGAGATACTAGACTTTTGAGGCTTCAAGGCTGGGGCTGCGACTCTCTCCGTCACACATGGTACATTTCTACCATACAATACAGCAGGAGTCGGCAAGCAAGTTTGGCATCAGGCCAATTTAATTGGTGGACCAGGACACAATCAATGGTTAATTTAGGACCTGGAACAGGAAACAACATCTTATATACAAAAATAACACCTGTGTGAAGTGAGCGGTGCTGCTGCCGATGATGATGATGATGATGTCAGTGATGGCCTCAGT
Source organism: Nannobrachium achirus (assembly GCF_963921795.1). Lineage (NCBI taxonomy): Eukaryota > Metazoa > Chordata > Actinopteri > Myctophiformes > Myctophidae > Nannobrachium > Nannobrachium achirus. The sequence goes on from NC_137826.1 coordinate 33,908,130, forward strand.
ATTTGATACAGTATTCAGTATTTGATTGACCATGGGAAAACACTTGGAAAAGCAACACTCAATAATACTTACTTGCTATATGATAACTGTTGATAGATGTGTGTAATCAAATATCACAGATGCAGATAGAAATACTTGTCATATTGTCCAGGCTAGAGCCCGACCGATATATCGGTCAATTCGATATATCGGTCGTTTTGGAGGTATCGGTATCGGTATCGGTATCGGTGAATTATTCCACCGATACCGATATTTTTTTTTTTTTTGATTTTTTTTTTGTTTTTGTTTTTTGACCCCATTAAATCTAGGAAACATGATTTCAATCGCGATTTTGCATGTTCCACCCCCCATACAACCCCATCTTTCATACAGGGCAGCCATCTTTGCTTACATAACATGAAACGTAAAACATAATGGCTATTTTCTCAAGAATGCCTGAACGGATTTCCAATCTGATTTTTTTGTTTGAAAGCTGTGAACAGCCTGCACAAACATGGTGCATGCTCTGTGCATGGGCATGCATGATCTGTGCACTATAAATTACATGGAAGTCTATGGAGATTTAAAAGAAGGCATATTTAATTGGCAGTAACTGAGTTAATTGTCTGTAACGTGTCTGCGGATAGAGCATGAAACCCTGAGTTATATAGGCCTATGTGTGGGCAATACCAGAATTATCCAGCAGAGTGCAGTATAATAGTCCAAGATGCAAGCCAACACTACTGGAGCTGCTGCCTCTCGTGTGTCGTTCACTCACCACATGCACTGTCTAACTCTGATTTTTCATGTTGCGGTGGAGGAAGGTGTGTAGGCCTATGTGAAAATCCACAGAGAAATATAGATGTCTGACTATAGACTATAGAACTTGTGTTGTTTAATTGCTTGGCAATGCATTTACGTTTGGATAAAAGACACATATTAATTCATAAACGAGACAAAACACAGCAGAACCCCCAAATTAAAAGAGTATTATTATCCAACAAGCAATAGAAATTGATAACTGCGACCAAACTTAAAGTTTGACATGAAAAGCACAAAAAAAGCAATAATCTGACCATTTATCCGAGGGGCGAGCTGTCAATTAAATGATCTTAAATGAATAATTTTTTTTTTTTACAAAACATCGGTATCGTATCGGTATCGGTGCTCTAGCACTCTCCAACATCGGATATCGGTATCGGTCGGAAAAAATGGTATCGGTCGGGCTCTAGTCCAGGCACCATCCATGGCATGAATGTGGCAATTACAGGGACAGACAGCTCTACTAACTTTACAACAAAAGCTCTTTCATGTGTCAAGGTTAACCACTTAATTTAGGCCATTCAAAAATAACCGATCTACAAGCTCACAGTGAGATGAAAAGATTGTTATACATTTGAAAACTTGAAATGAGATATTCTGCATAATTCTGTGAGGGCATCTACCCTAGGAGAGACGAGGAGAACATGCAAACTCCACACAGAAAGGCCCTATCGCCAACCCCACCTAGGGTGTGGGCGCTGATGATGCGGAGGGAGCAACACGCCCCCAGCGTCCCCCGGCGGGAATCAAACCCAGGACCTTCTAGCTGTGAGGAGAAGTGCTAACCACTGTGCCACCGTGCCCACGACCTTTACTTATAACAAAGTATTTCTACCTTGCAGTATTGAGTACTTTTTCCACCACTGCTGTTGGGCCAGTGCTGACACTCCCACCCCGCAGCCTGGCAGTCAAAAGCGATTCTTATAATAATAGTATAATTATAATACCCAATGATCATTATTTAGGAGGAAATAGGACTGTGGCACTGCCACTTTAACTAAGAGAGGATGTTAAACTGTGTCACGTGTCCATTAATCTCTCAAGACGGATTCTTTTTCATTTCTTCTTTTTTTTTACAGAATGGTTCCAGATTGCATGTCCATATGAGACAGTTTTGTTTTGATCTGATTACTACAGACCAAGCTGATCTGTGCTATCCAATTTCCAGTCTGTTTTTTCCTCCTTTCTTCCCTCCCTCACTCATTCCAAGAATGAATGAGTACAGAAATATGAGAGATTAATATGACCTATAATCCTGTGGATTAGGAGAGGATTTTAATGCTGGGAGGCAAAGAATGACTTCCGATTTCAGAATTAATCTACCCAGAACAGATTCTCATCATCCCATCAAAAAAAACAGTAAACACAAACAGAACAGAAGGCAAAGAAGCCCTGAGGACACATCTGTGTGCATGTGCACAGGCATGTGTTTGTATGCGTTGCATATGCATGTATTCACCCATGCATGTTGCATGTGTAAGTGTCGGAACTCAGGAGGAGAACATACCCTAGTAGGATGTACATTATTTTGTGCACTATTTTGTGCTGCTACAGAAATTAGGTCACATTATTGTGTTAGATGGCTGTAAATCTATCTATCGATCTATCTCTATCTATTAGGGGTGCAACATATCGAACCGAATATCGAAAATCGAACCGAACCGAAAAATATTGAACCGAATGACCCTGTACCGAACAATACAATACAATACCACTCCACATCCACATTCCCCTGGAACCCCCTCAAGGACCCCTAGCCCACTTAGAGAACCACTACCCTATAGGTTGGGTTGTTCAAAGTTAAAACAAAAAAAATACATGGTTATAAAAATACATTTATAAATCAAGGACATTTCTGTTTATCGAGTCACCAAAATATCGAACCGAACCGAACCGTGAATTGTATGAACCGTTACACCCCTACTATCTATCTATCTGAGATAGATAGAACTGAATTACACCGTTGAGTGTTGTAGGTCAGAACTTCCAAGATAACTTGGACAAGAGCGTCCTTGTGGTTTGATGTCAAAGCAGTTTACTGGAACACACACACACACACACACACACACACACCCACACACACACACACACACACACACACACACACACACACACACACACACACACACACACACACACAGGTGATATCGAGAACAGGTGATATCGAGAATTGGTATGCAACTTGAGGCTAGGCACTCTGCACCCAAAACTAAACTGCGGCATAATCCCTTCACCAACCCTGTCCCCTTAATACCCATAGAGGACAGCCAACCCCATGTTCACCCCTAGCGCTCATCTGTCACCCCGTTAAGCCTCAGCAGAAGCCCTGGCACAGCCTGCAATTAAAATATTAACATGATACTCTAATCTGACTATTAGAAACATAGAAATACTCACAGACACACACATCACACACAAATCGTGCCAATAGTCTGGATGGAATACAAACACACACGCACACACACAGCACATGTGGGTGCTACTGTAGCTTACTACTACTGTAGAGGATACTACTGCAGTGTGAAGCAGGAGGAGTCACGCCTCCGTTTATACTGTGTTGCACGACAATGTCATTCTGGGTTGAGGGTTTGTTGTGTCCCACTTTGTCACCTGGCTGTTCTATATGTGACAATGATGTGACTGGACGTGTCAGCCACCTCCACGCTCACGTGGTCCATGGTGAGGACGAGTGGAAGCTAAACAGAGCAGTCATGCCCTTTAGCATAACACCACTGTAGCAGGAAAGCCATGTGAGTAAGCCTGTCCCCTTCAAAGTTCCGATCGGTACAGTAGTGTCTTAAAATAAATAACTTTACTATGTTTTAGTTGGAACGGATGGGCCGTTGCTATCACAAAAACTCACTAAAATTTTCCTTCTGCAATAAATAAAAGGGCAACACAACAATTTAGTTTCGTGTGACTGAAGAGATTCTTTCCATGCATGCACGGAAGCATACACTCAGGCGCGTGCACACATAGACATCACATTTACCCATCTGTAAAAAGTGCCCTCTCCAGACCATGAATAAGTACAGAAAATAGCCGGCCTCCAAGCTCACAACGCGTCACGCTGCGACACGTTGTGTGCTTGGAGGTCTGCTATTTTCGATATTTTCACCAAAAGGCCCTTTTCGAAATTTCAGCCCCTGCCCCTTTAACATTCTCTGCACGTCCCTGTATGTACGGTAATATGAAATGCAATCTTTCTCGCTTTCACTTTTCAAAACATTGCGCTGAGGATTTGCCTTGGTGAAATGGGCCATGAGCCTCTACGCACAACATGGTTAAATAAAGATCCAAATCATTGCAGCAACAATGATAACAGCCCTATGATTTACTACGCTCTATAACCTAAAAACTGATAACAAGATAGATTAGAACATTTGATAAAGGGAGATGAAGAAGAGGATGATTCATGCTTCATAACTCCTTCCAGAGTGAGCATACTGACTCATTGCTGCCAATATACATGCAAACTGCAATGCTGTCTTATAGACAGGGGCGTCACAAGGGGTAGGAAAGTGGGACTGAGTTACCAGGGCCCAAGGTGGAGGGGCCCTAGTAACTTTAGCTATTGAAAAATAGCAGATATACAAGCTCGCAGCGCGGCACCAAGTGCCGCGCTGCGAGCTTGTAGATCTGCTATTTTTGAAAAGTCGTGAAAATGTGCGCAAATCTTTGAATAAATGTATTTTTTAAGTGAACATTTGTAACTCGAATTTTGCTTCTGGGGGGTCCCTGGAACTAAATATTTTGAGATGGGGGGTCCTTCACATGAAAAAGTTTGAGCATCGCTGACATGGAAACATATTGCACACATATGGGCACACATTTTCACGATTTTTCAAAAATAGCAGATCTACAAGCTCGCAGCGCGGCACTCGGTGCCGCGCTGTGAGCTTGTACTGTATATCTGCTATTTTTCAATCGTTAACATTCATGGGGGCCCGCAGTGAATCCTTGTACCCAGGGCCCAGAATTTGGTGTGACACCCCTGTCTTATAGACTGTGATCCAGCGAGGATATCAGCCAATTCATATCCTACTGTGGAACCGCTGAGCCTCTGGCTCTATGGAGAAGATATGACAGTTGACTTTAGACTAGAATTTCCTCTTGAAATCCTCATTGTTTGATGAAAGAATTTTCACTGGGTAGCAAGTGAAGTGAACTTCTTTAGACATGCACTCACCTAGGGCTGTCACTATGTGACATTTTACATGACGATTAATTGTCACTCAAATAATTGGCGATTAACGATTTGATTGTGTTTTTGACGTTGATAATTACATTTCTGTTTGGCTTTTAGGCTTTGAAGCTGCACATGGCAATCATGACACATAACCTAAATATACAAAAAACGTTATACTATCAATGTTATAAAAATAACATTGATAGTGGAAATAGCCGATCTACAAGCTCACAACGCGTCGCGATGTGACGCGTTGTGAGCTTGTAGATCTGCTATTTCCACTATTTTTTACATTTTTTTAAAATATATGAACATTTTTCAGCATGGAAACGATTATGACGATTATGAAAGATAATCACGATTATTTCAAAAAATCACGATTATACGATTATGTAGTAATTGTGACAGCCATACACTCACCCCAACGACCCTAGTAGCATACTGTTGCAAAAAAAAAAAAAAAAAAAAAAAAAAGAAAGTAGCATACTGTTGCTGTCAGGCAGAAACATGTCCATCTAGAAGCAGTGCTCTTCCGAGCACAGGTCTCCACCAGGTCAGGTAGGATATTGTGGCCTCCTGGTGGCACTATAATAGGCCAATGTGAAAAGGGTGCCATTTCTTCTTCAGCCTTTCACGGCAATCGAGAGAGCTGCATTCATGATTTCGGCCTAGCGGGAATGTGAATACAAAATTCACAGACATCACACACGTGTTCATGATTTGAGGCATGTTAGCCAATCAGGATGGACAAAGTCTAGGAGTACTGTCCAAAAATGTGTTTTGCACAAATCGGCCTCCTGGTGGCGCTATAACAGGCCCAAATTAGCTGGCATGTTAGCCAATCAGGATGGAATGTGAAAAATCTGAAAGACCTGTATTCTTTAATAACTATAGAGATACTGTGTACCGATTTGCGTGATTTCTGGACAAAGTCTATGGGAGTACTGTCCAAAAATGTGTTTTGCACAAATCGGCCTCCTGGTGGCGCTATAACAGGCCCAAATTAGCTGTTCACAGACGGATGGACACACATGGACGGACGGACAAAACATAGTCTCTGCGGAGGCAAAAATAGCCTATCAAGCTCACAACGCATCCTGATAGAACAGGTTAGAACAGCTTATAGATCGGATACTTTTGCTACTTTTGCACAAAACTGTCATACGAGGAAGGGCATTTATATTATGAAAAGAAAAAATAAATGAAAGTATAAAGTTATTAAATATGTCAGTCAGTCATGTCTTTGTATATTGAAGTTATTTATTTGTCTCTGCCCGTGATTATTTTGTTTAATCGTGATTATATACAGTAGTATGTGTGACAATTAGCTGTTAAATGTCATGATCGTGATAGCCCTTGGCTGCAGCCTATTGCACACTGATCCCCTGGGAGCAATATACCGGTATGCATTGGGGAAGTGGCCACGGTACTAAAGTTAATAACAGCACTGCCTCTGTTAAATGTGGGGCTGCGTGATGTGCTGCTGCTGCTATCAGAGCGCCTGACCACCTCTCAGTCCTGCCAGTGGTGGGAGGATGAAAGGAAAAGGAGGGAAGCTTACCCCAGGGCTCCACAGGCGGCGTCGCGCTGCTCTGCGTCTTGACGGCGTCATTGACGCCGTCACTTTGACGTCCGACCGGCTCCACCGCAGCGCAGCGGCTGTGACTGTGAGGTATTCATTCTATGGCCAATATAGCCCATTTCCAAAACAACATGAAAATCACTTTCAAACAGGAATATAACTATTTGTGACCTGAATGTGAACGTATAGAGCACACTATGTTCACAGCAGAGAGCAGCAATGCACCACTGACCACTTTGTTTTGTCATGATTATAGCCTATTGTGTTTATACATAATTGTATCAAAGTAGACCGCTGTAATTACATAATTACATTTGTGACATCTAGTCACCCTTGTGAATGCATAGCCAACAGCAGAAACGCACGTATATCCTACATTTAATACACAAAGCATTTATTCATATTTTATACATGACTGGACGTTGTGGACGCCGTCAAATAAAAAAATACATAATATTCAGAGATTTTCACGACTTAAAATAAATAAATACAGTAGTAGATCTACAAGCTTGCAGCACGGCACTCGGAGCCTCGCTATGATTGTATGTCTGCTATTTTTCAATAGCTAAAGTAGAAAATAATCAAGGCCCCTCCACCTTGGGCCCTATTAACTCAGTCCCACTCCCCCCCTCCCCTGATGCCCCTGGGGGAACATGCATGTTGTCAGGCCTACCTGTCAATGCATTCACTCCGAATGGAGCGCTGTCGCTGTCATTTGAGACATCCCTTCCAATAGCAAGTGTTCTCTTGAGATGCAAATACTTTATTTTTTCCCCTTTTGGAGCTGTGTGGAACACAAGCTCCCTATACGTCGCCGTGTGTGTGGGTCTGTATGCGTGTCTGTCTGTCTGTCTGTCTGTAGCCTACAGGACCTTTTGTGACCACACGAGGGCGCTGTTGTTCAGGCCAGGCCAGACACCCACACACACACACACACACACACACACACACACACACACACACACACACACACACACACACACACACACACACACACACACACACACACACAGCTCCACTTCGAACAGAGGTTCGATTTTTTCATCAGTGTGTGAAGATCAGTATTTCTGGAGCAGTCATAGATCGTAGAAATGAATGGACAGCATTACGCCCATATGCTACAGACAGTAAATGAAGCCTATTTGGCAACCATGTGCAATCCACCATCTTTCTACATCCAGTCTTCAAACCAAAGTTCTATTGGTTGGGACAGAAAGAGGGGTGGGTCAATAAATGCTATTGGCTGGGAGTTTGTCAATCAAGCTAGCTACACCCCTCCTACAGCATACCCTACTTTATCATCAATTTTAAAATACACTGGACCATAGTTTAACGAAATGCATATCATGGTGATTGAAAGAAGACTTTAAACTAGCGACTGGAAGAGTGAAGTATTTATGACAATGTTTATTAAAGGACAACTTTAGTTTTTTACAGCAAGGTTCATATTTTAGATTGTAATTAAAGAATATAAAAGATGAGTGTTAAAATTATTTCATTTACTTCTTTCTATTGTATTAGAGATTCTTATTTCAGTGGTTGGGGCATGCGTACAAGTAGCTAAGCTAAATATGTCATTTTACACAGTATAAGCCCATTCCCAAGATACAACGCAACCTTTCATGGTTGGATGTGGCTTATGGGGGCTAGAAGTGTTACTGTAAATAACAATAAAGAAACTGCTGGCTTGTGTCTAAAAAGACATATTTAGCCACTTGTACGCATGCCCCACATTTTAACACGGTAAGCGCGATAAAAAAAATAGAACGACGCAAATGAAAACATTTTAACACTCACTTTTTCTTTTCTCTAGTTACAATCTAAAATATGAACTCTTGTTGTAAAAAATAAAGTTGTCCTTTAAGGTAATAAAATCAAGTGTGAGTTCGGCAAAAACCCATCCAATGGAATAGAGAAGTATTGTGTGTGACACCAGGAGTGGGGAAACAGCTAAACTAGCGGCCATTCATATGAACTGTCTCTTCCTATATGGCCTCAATGTACAAGCCGGATGCTATGGCCCCTTGGGTTCATCCCTATGACTGTGTTGAATTTGCAGAGTACGCTCTCAGTGCAGCTCCCTCTGGTGTTGTACCCGTGGGCGTCTCTCTCTCTATTGAAGTAGTTTGACATACATGGGCTCTGATCCCCTGAGCATCTTGAAGATAAGGCCCATTGCAAGTTGCTGTACTCAGTAGAACCTGTGAAGTCAGTAGAACCTGTGAACTTGAAGTAGCCTACCTTTCATTTGAGCTACATCTTGCATCAAAATTGTGCACTTCCGTGTTTAATAGATGCCATGATTCAAAGCTATAGATATATATCAGTGACGGTAAAGAGCATTTGCAGCAAATCAAATGTCACTAGAAAGGGATATCACGAAAGGAATTGATATTCAAGTCGTTTATATAGTACATACCCTTCTTGTAATCTAATGTTTGATCATCTTGGGGATGTGTAAATTCCCAACGCCATTAACAATTCAAATACTTCTAGACTACTGTGATTGAATGTTACACATATCAGCATAAACATGTTAAGAAGCTGAGAGAGTGGCATTGCAATCCCACCGGGACCATTTCTGTGCCTCAGTTCCGCGCTCATTCTTATTCAGAAAATGCATTGTCAGTCAGTGCACATTGTCATATCAGATGTGTGCTGCAATTATGACTGTAACCCTGTTTTTACATCACAGCAAACCGCTGCCGTTGTTTATGCCTCACATCAGGGCTGGCCGACATGACTTCAAATTAATATTTGAATGTATCAATATATCACCTTTATATCGAGGTGCCCAGATGTCCTATAGTGCCCACCTATCCTGTATCCTGTGCAGAGCGCGAGGGGATATTCACTTTCGCCTCGATTACGATTCATGAACGATTATTTATAAACAAGAAATACTACATGTCGCAACCCAAACAGCAGCTCACAAGGGGTCACGTCCGAAACCTGTTGTGAACTTGTAGATCGGCTATTTTGGGTGCTTGACACTGTAACACGACATCACATAAATGTGATATTACCACATCATTTGTCACACCACATTAGGAGCAGTCTGTCTGTCTGTCTCACACTCTCTCAGGTATGCACTCTCACACTCCAATGATCTATCAGTAAAGATGTGTTGGTTTAGCGCTAAATTTCAGATAAAACTGACATTTTGATTCAGTTGTGCACACGCAGAGGCTTTCAAAGCATGACATGAAAGTCAATTGGCTGTTATTCTTGGCTGACAATATGAAAGGTCAGTAAATATTGTTATGCACATTTGCCAGAAACGGTGCAATACTGCTGAGCAGAAACTGCAGAAGTGCAGCACTGAGAGAGGCTCTAAACGTGCCTCTATTTCTGTTTCTTGCCTTTTAGATAACAATGTAGAGCGAGACAATGTATTGTAAGAGATTGTGATATTCGCCTGCCAGAGCTGCTTAGACAGAAATACTGAAAATGGAGCAGAAATATAAAAGTAGGAGGAACTGGTAAAGAAGGGGAAAGCAAAGAAAAGAAAAGGCAGTGAGAAGAATGAGAGAGAGAGAGAGAGAGAAGAGAAGAGAGAGAAACTATTAGAGAGAGTGGAAAGACTGATTACTTGTTACCCCCTTGACTCTTAATCCAGTTCTCAATAGTCGACTTCACCCAAGCAATTTCACTTCAAAGGTTTTGAGCCATGGCCAATTACGTTGCATCCAAGGGTTCCTTCTGGTACTGAAAAAAAAAGTATAATCAAAGAGAATGCTAATTAATATTAAGTCAGAAGCAGAAAATACATCTCTCAGCTGTGTCAGTGTTCATCGGTACAGCGCCGAAAGTGTGCTATTCTCACAAACATACCGTCGTTGTTGGGTGAAAACCTTGTATTTCCAAAACCGTTGGTTTTGCTTTTATCATTTTAAAAATGATTTAAACGAGTGAAAAGAGCTGATCTACAAGCACTTGATCTTGTAGATCTTCTGTTTTCACTACTTTTGTGCGACGGCCTTGTATGATGAAGCAGGGCTTTACTTTGCGAAAGAAAGTACAAATTTGAAACTTGGAGATACAAGGTTTCTGCCCGACAACGACGATACAGTCTCTACACTCTATCAAGGACTTGGAACAGCAGAATAGACAGATCCTCTCCCTAAAAGATGAACCACTATGAAACTGCTCTGACTTAACAATGAAGCTTTCATTCTCCAGTGCATTTAAATGTATCCCTTTAACTGCACTGGGGGATTTCATTCCCTTTCTTTCTTTCTTTCTTTTCCATTTTTGTTGTTGTATAATATAGCCACGACTAGCTGCCAGATTGGTGCATACATACTGTATACGATATACTCACAGCATTATAAATACACAACATAATAATGTGACTTGAGTCACGCATGTACAGTATGTGCACACACACATTTTTAAACGCACGCGCGCACGCACACGCGCGCGCGCGTGCACACACACACACACACACACACACACACACACACACACACACACACACACACACACACACATAGAAAATACCCAGTGAACGACATATATTTTTCTTTCTTTTTTGTCCTCCACTCGTATGATCTCCCCCGAAAACCCCCAGCAGGTCTCTCCTTCTGTTTCGCCCCAGAAACTATTAATACTTTCACAGTGTTAATGGAGATTAATGGACGTGGACAACAAGCGGTGCCGTAGCAAAAGGGAAAACAGCATGAGGGAAGGTAGGGGGCAAAATGAGAGTTGGTAGAAACAAGGGCAGAGTGAACGACGGATGGATGGCATTAGGGAGAAAAGAAAACGGCAACTTCTGAGGTGAAAAACACCTTGATGTGTCTATAAAAAAAGCCTCCCCCCGAGCAAGGTGTCCTCCTCATAATTACACGTTATTGTCCCTGCTCTGTGTTATGTCACACAGGACAGGACAGGATAGCGCAGTGCAAAAGGAGCACAGCAGCCGTTTAGGTACGTTCACATGCAAAGTCATGCCTTAGTCTTAGTCAAATGTTCATAATTGGGTTAAACATACTATGGTTGACCCAGCTAGATTCATGCTTATTGATACTTATTAGGGTCGAAAGCATAAACTGGCCACGATGCCTTCGGCCTGGCGGAGATAACAAGGCTTGGGACGTTTCAGACAACGGATGTGCTGCAAACACATCCGACACGTTGTAACCCTATACTATATACCAGGGTTCCCCAATAGGCGGCCTGCGGGCCATTTGCGGCCCGCGGGGTGCTACTGTCTGGCCCCCACCAACCCCAGTAATAATGGTGGTATAAGAGCAGCAACAACACTAGTATATCGTCGTTGTCGGGTGGAAACCTTGTATCTCCAAATTTGTATGTTCTTTCGCAAAGTAAAGCCCTGCTTCATCATACAAGGCCGTCGCACAAAAGTAGTGAAAACAGCAGATCTACAAGCACACAACGCCTCGCGATGCGAGGCGTTGTGTGCTTGTAGATTGGCTGTTTTCACGGCTGTTTTCACTAGTTTAAATCATTTTTAAAATGATAAATGCAAAACGAACGGTTTTGGACATTGGACACAGATTTTCACCCGACAACGACGATATCTGAACTGTCACTGGAGTAGCCGGAACGCCACCGTCACCCCCTGCAATGTTCCCCATGTTGTGGCCCTCGGCTTGGTACCCTAGACATAATTCGGCCCTTGGGGAAAACTAATTGGGGAACCCTGCTATATACTGTACACAGGGCCAGGGGTGTAGGGGTATGTGCCTTTAAGTATGCCTTGAAGTAATTGGCGGGCTGCAGAGGGGTATGATGGGATACGCTTGGTGCGGTGTTTACTTCTTGTTCAGGAGAGAAGAGTGTGGCCACGCATTTTACAAGCAGTGATCTATTTTATTTGTTTACGAGTGATACAGAAGTTAGAACCCTGGCTGTTCATGTGTTTACTTGGAATATCCACGCCCCATAGTGCATTGTGCAGACGTTTGTACCGAGCTTCCGGCGCCGCAGCCGAGTGATTTACAAGCTCACAACGGGCTGCATCTGCGACGCGACGTGAGCTTGTATGTCTGCTGTTAAACCGGAAGTGTGGTCCAAACAGGTCCAAATAATCTCCAATAAACTCCCGCGGAAACAGGTGGATATTTTCTTATTAAATCACCAGTTCTCCAGCACGGACTCCTTACTTATTTTAGCGTAGAACAAGTTAAGGATTACTCTGCAACGAAGAGGAGGAAGGTGGTCGTGTCAAATGAGCAAGCTGCTACTATACTGTAAACAGGCAGACTCCTGCAGGGTATATCTCTACCCTGTAATGTAATGTCTGTCGATTTGAAACAGTATTTGAGTGAAGCAGCGTCTGGGACAGTGTGACCACAGGGCAGCTTCGGCGAGGGAGAACAGGAGGAGGATGGTGCTGGTGGTGCTGTGCTTACATAACTGGAGCTGTGGTAGACACGGTCATCCAAGCCTGTCCACGACAGTGTGTTTTCAGAATGTCTGTATGGGATGGGATGTGATGTGTGAGTCAGTCAGTCAGTCAGTCAGTCAGTCAGTCAGTCAGTCAGTCAGTCAGTCAGTCAGTCAGTCAGTCAGTCAGTGAGTGTATGCATTGCATGCGTGTGTTGGGCTGGGGTGTGTAACAGAGAACATTCCAGGAAACTCGGAGGCATAATCTTCTTATCCATAGCAGATTTATTGGTCCAGTGTGGCATGCATAGCATATGCTGTGTGTGTGTGTGTGTGTGTGTGTGTGTGTGTGTGTGTGTGTGTGTGTGTGTGTGTGTGTGTGTGTGTGTGTGTGTGTGTGTGTGTGCGTGTGAGCACGTGAGCAAGTTTGTTTGCCCTGGTTCGTATCAATCCCAAACTCCTCCCCTCTTTCCCTAAATCTCTTCCGAGCTTTCATGTGTTTGAGCCCCACCCCCACCCTCTACATCCTCGACACCTATACTGTACTGTACTGTACCAACTTTATCCCCACGCACCTCCAATGTGACTTTTTTCGTCTGTCATTGGCACTCCTCTTCTCTCTAATGACGCTGTCTTTCAGCCCATCCTTTCGTTCTCTGTGATCGGGAAGATGAAAGAGGACCCTGTGTGTCAGAATGGAGAACAGGGGGGACCTTTCACATGAACCCACTGAGACTGCTGGTGTTCCTCTGCCCCCTGGGCCAGGGCGAGGTTTTTCTTTTTTTGGCCCGGCTTTGCGGCGGAAGGGCGTGGGCGCAGGGGCTGAGGACCAGATTCTGCTGATTGAGGGGAAACTATACCCTCCAATTGTACCTGCGACTCCACGAGACACAGGCCTTAGGGAGAGAATAGGATAAGGAAGTGTGAGACAGAGATAAGAGAGAGAGAGAGAGAGAGAGAGAGAGAGAGGCAGGCATGTGCACACATAGACATCAAAGGGGGCTTGAGCCCCTGCCCTTTTATCCGTCTGTAAAATAAGTGCCCTCTCCAGACCATGAATGCAGCTTTTACTATGGTGAAAGAAATGCAAATGCCCTCTTTCCATGCCATAACCGAAGGCAGAATTCAAAAGAATTACCTTGTCCAAACTCTCCTGAACTTGAATGCAGCATCTCATGTTGAAATATTGCCCTCTCTGTGTAGAAATCCATGCCGTTACGCCACCTATCCAGTATTGACTTGATTATGCTTAGTTTAGTGTACATGTAGTATCAAGCATCGAAAATAGCTGACCTCCAAGCTCACAACGCGTCGCGCTGTGACGCGTTGTGTTGCGTATTTTCAACCAAAAGGCCCTTTTAGAAATTTCAGCCCCTGCCTCGCTAACATTCTCTGCACGTCCCTGAAGAGAGGCATTGAGGGAAGAAGAGAAGAAAGTTGGGCATAGGGGGCATGAGAAGGGTTGTAACACTAGAAGAAGGCTGGATTAAAGCCAGCAGGGGAAGACAGAAGACACTCCCATCCCAGAGTTAGTATGTGTACCGTACACCAACACTGCACAACACACACACACACACACAAACTCAGGCCCATATAGACACAATTAAGCAACATTTGCCACCCCTCCCGAACACCTCACTGTATCACCGTATCCCTCTGCCGTCCTTTCAGTGGTGGAAAAAGTACTCACATTTTGTACTTAAGTAAAAGTATCCGTACTGCAATGTAGATGCACTCCGTTACAAGTAAAAGCCCGGAATTCAAAATGTACTTGAGTAAAAGTATGAAAGTGTTGGCATCAAAATGTACTTAAAGTACCAAAAGTAAAAGTACAAAATGTTTGAAAATAGCAGATCTACAAGCTCACAACACGTTGTGAGCTTGTATTGTCTATTTTCAAACAGCCTAGGTATAAAATAGGGCTAAAGTGGTTTATGTACGTTTTATAACATTATAATGTATACCTGCAAAGTAACCTAGTGACTAAAGTTTTCAAATAATTGTAGTGGAGTAAAAGTACAATATTTGGATCTGAGATGTAGTGGAGTAGAAGTAAAAGTACTGGAAATTGGAAATACCCAAGTACAAATACTTCAAAAGTGTACTTAAGTACAGTACTTAAGTAAATGTACTTAGTTACTTTACACCACTGCGTCCTTTACTGTATCCTCCCATCTTCTCCCCCCCAGCCTGGTTTTCCTCTCCTCTCCTGATAGTCTTACTCATGCACCGTGACTATCTCCCACAAACAGAGCTGCTATAGGATTAGAGGACTTGGAGGAGGAGGAGGAGAAGAGAGGGGGGAGGGTACGCCTCTAATGCAGGCAGCCAGTACACCCTGCTGGACAAAGACACAACCATCACACGGGTCTGCATCCATCGGAAGGAAACACAGCAGGTTGCAGTCAGCAGTTAAGTTGGTCATTGTGATGCAGGCGTACAGCTTCACTTTTGGTTCTGTGATTTTTACCCAGGGTTCCATTTGCCTCCCCTCAGTCATTCATTTTTGTAAACCAGTGTTTTATCCCTGCTTCTGGTCAGACTGAGTTAAATACAGTATATATTCCCTTTGGAAGATTTGGGAAATATTATGTTTGATAATACAATTGAACAATTTCATAACAAAGTCAAAATCATATTAACCCTAATTTTGGGAGTTTTCAGTTTCAATTGTTTTTTCATAAAAAGCTAAAATAGCTCTGTTTCATTCTCTCACACACACACACACACACACACACACACACACACACACACACACACACACACACACACACACACACACATACCCGCCACCCGTTAGCGTTCTGTTGACTACACAGTTTGCGCTGGCCCTGGCCTGGTCTAATAAACTAACAGCAAGCTACCGTGGCCTGACTGATTAGCTACACTGTGATTGCTGAGGCGTTCTGTGGACTGTGATTATACAGTTCTTCATATTACTTGGCTACACAAATCATTGATTGAGTGGGCTGACAGTAGGCTGGATTATCCTGACTACTAAACGCGTTCAGTGTTAGTCCTGCAACGTTCACCTTCAGGTCGAGGATGGCCATGCCTTGTGTGTCAGTCATCTCAGTGAAGCTCTGATTGACCCATTTATGAACTGCAGCATCATACCATTCTCTGTGAGAGAGGCTATAGGCTGCGTGAGGTGGAGAACCTCATACGTTCTACGTTCCTGGGTCCCTTCCGGTGGGAGGGAGGAATGAAACTGCAGGTCACCCTGCACGGAGCCACGGAAGAGGGCGGTGGCAAATGAAATGCTTCCTCGCCCTTTACTGTACTTACTGTACTTGACTCACTTGAGCTGAAGCGGTGCCCCCCGAGGCAAGGATGCAAGGACCCTGGCCTCCATGAGTAATGCAAAAGAACTTGCACTGGTTCACAGGCCTCCTATGGACCAGTGCATGGCAGGTTCTCCCTCTAGATGTGGCACTGAATTACAAAGCCTGCTGTCCCAGCCCACTGTGTCGGGTCACTGATAGACTCCTGTCAAAGGGTAACAGGTAGAGTCGCCGAAATGAAGCTCGCCGAGAAACGGGGGGTGCGTTCGGAAATGCACACCGGGTGTGGCAACGGTGCGCTTTTTCAGCCTGAACTCTGAAGGTAAACTTTCTGAAAAGCAGCAGTTGCTAAGGGGTCTTCAACCGGGGGTCCGCGACCCCCAGGGGGTCCGCGGCGGCACTGCCGGGGGTCCGCGAAATGGTTGCCTGATCAGACATTTTTTTTATAATTTTATTTAATTTTTTAAAAAAATATTTTTTTTTTTTTAATTTGTCTTTAAATAAATACATAACAACATGAATCCACCACATATAGCAAACAGATAAATAAAGGCATTCAGAATTGCTCACATTCAATATCACTCGCTCTCTCTCTTTCTCTCTCTCCAACACACTGTCGGAGTCGGACTAGCCGAGCCCAGAGCCCTAGAATGGAGAGTTGCGTCACTCCCGTTCACTTCATGGGGCAAACGGCGAACCGGAAGTTTACAAAATGCATTGAAGTCTATGAGGTGTAAAGTGACAATGAACCACGTGACCAGCGCTGTTTCTGACCCCGCGGTGACACCACTCTCTGATTATACTGCTCTGGCCGAGCCCGAGACCCTAACAAGGTGCAGCTGCTGCTGCTCATGATCAGTTAACAGTCCCCAGCTGACTGACATCGCAGGCACAAAAGGACGCACACTGCAGCATGATCTTACTGTGCCCTTGAATGTGAACAAAAGTGCAGCACATCCACAACAATTAGGTCCAAGTGTAAGGACATTGTTGAGCAAAAAAAAATGGATCGTTTTGTTACTCGAAGGGAACCATCAAAAGAGATCCCCTCCACATCAAGAACTACTAGTTCTACTGGAGAAAGTGCAGAGGAGGCACCCGCTGCTGATTCAGCAGCCAAACGCAAGAGAGACCCAAAACGAGGCAAGATCCGAAAATATATTGACAGTTATTTGAAGTTTGGATTCACCGTCCAAACAGAGGATGGCATTGAGTATCCACTGTGTGTCCTCTGCAATGAGACGCTATCAAACGAATCTATGAAGCCATCAAAGTTGCAACGTCACTTGGAGACAAACCACAGGCTCTTATCAGATAAACCAGTCGAATACTTCCAATCTTGTCTCACAGGCCTCCACGGTCAACAGACTTTGATTGAAAAATCATATAAAATTGGTGATCGAGCACTGAAATGCTCTTATCAAGTTGCTCTTCGAATTGCTCAGAAAAAAAAGCCATACACACTCGCAGAGGATATAATTTTGCCTTCAGCAATCGACATGTGTAAAACAATGTATGGCGGAAATGATAATATTGACATTAAAAAGCTGACAACGATTCCAGTGTCAGACACAACTATTGCTCGCCGTATTGACGACATGGCATCTGATGTGAGGGAGCAACTAATGGAGAAGCTGAGTATGGCAGATGCGTTTGCATTACAGTTGGATGAATCTACGGATGTGTCAAAGGATGCCCAGCTATTGGCGTTTGTGCGCTTTGTCGATCAAAATGAAATGCAGGAGGAATTTTTGTTTTGTAAGCGGCTTCCTGAGCGTACAACTAGTTCCGAAATATTCAAAGTGATTGATGCTTTTTTCAGAGAAAATGACATTCCCTGGGCAAAATGTATTGCACTGTGCACAGACGGTGCAAGAGCTATGGCTGGTTTAAAAAGTGGACTAATCGCGCTTGTTAAGAATGTCGCTCCGCAAGTGATTTGGACGCACTGCATGATACACAGGGAGGCGCTCGTCGCCAAGGACATGAATGCTGAAATGTCCGACGTCATGGACTCTGTCGTTAAAGTTGTCAATATAATCAAGAAAACTGGTTTGCAAACACGTCTCTTTTCTAATCTCTGTGCTGCCGAGCGGGGCCGGATCTCCCCATAGGCAAGGGGGGGCATTGCCCCCCTAAATGCCCTGTCTGCCCCACCAAACAAGATGGCATGAAAAAATAAAAAATATATATATTTCTTTTTTTTTTCTTTTTTTTTATATTATGCTACAGCTGTCGCACCACCAAAACCAACACCATTTCATTATATATACATTTTAAAAACTCTGATCGCCAATGCCATCTCTCTCCCTCTCTGCACCTCAAAATAAGTAAAACAAATAGGCCAGCAGGCCAGCAGCTCCGCCCCCTGACAGCAGTCAGTCTCGTCTCGACAGACAAGTACACGCACTACTTCTGGTTGCCAACTAACTTCAGTTTTGTCCAGCGTATAAGGAACTAATCGAGAGAAGGAACAGTTTGTTTTTTAGTTGTGCTTGCAGCTTGTTTCACTTTAACATCTGGCTCTTTCGGTCAATACGCGTCGATTTCTGGTTTCTAAACCTCGCGACTCGAGTAGCACTGCTGCTACGGCTCCAGTCAGTCCAGAGGCAGGCTCCGAGCCGTCGTCGACTCGGGGTACAGCTGCTCCTCGACCCGACCCAAACCCTAACCCCCAATTGAGTTCCACAAGCACGGCAACACAAGCTGAAAGCGTCGCCGTTCGCAACGCAGCAGCGGCCGCCGATAGCAGCAGGCAGGGAGGTAGACCTGCTGCTCCTCGACCCGACCCATTGAGTTCCACAACCACCGCAACACAGCCTGAAAGCTTCGCCGTACACGACGCAGTAGTGGCCGCTGCTAACAGCACTGGCTTAAGCACAACAGCACCATCACAGCCCGCTAATCTTGTGTTTCCAAAACATCATTTTGGCAAGACAGCACGCGCATTCAGCCCGGGCTGGTACCGTGGAAGACCATGGCTGGAATATTCAGTGAAGTTAGATGCGTGCTTTTGTTTTCCTTGTCGCAAATTTGGAGGAAATAATGACAGGGATTTGGTTTTCACCAAACAAGGGTTTAATAATTGGAAAACTGCATTGGAGAAAGACAAGGGATTCACAAAACACGAATCTAGTCTATGTCACGTGAAAAATGCCAACGCCTGGTCTGAAATGATACAAAGAGAATCTACATTGAAAATCTCCTAGGGCCAACCCAAATAGAAAAAAATAGGTACTACATTAAAACCATAGAAGTAGTTCAGTTCCTTGTAGTTAATGAACTCCCACTTCGTGGCACTCTGGAAAGCTCACATGATGAACAGGAATTGGAATTCTCTGCAGGACTCTTCTTAAAAATGGTTGAATACACTCTGGCAAAGGACCCCAAATTTAATGAAATTAACAAAAACATCCCATAATTTGCAAAATACAAATCTCACAACATCCAAAATGAAATAATTGACACACTAGCAAAAATGTAGTTTGTAGTTGTAGTTTTAAATAAGGTAACATATAAATATAACAAAGCAGATCATGCTGGGTTTTGCATTAAAAGTGATGGCACTAGGGATAAATATGATACTATAGATGATGAATATGATACTGGATGGATAGATTGATACACTGATATGACACTAGATAGATGATAAATATGATACTGGATGGATAGATTGATACACTGATATGAGACTAGATGGATGATAGATATGATACTGGGTAGATTGATACACTGATATGAGACTAGATGGATGATAGATATGATACTGGATAGATTGATACACTGATATGAGACTAGATGGATGATAGATATGATACTGGATGGATAGATTGATACACTGATATGACACTAGATAGATAGATAGATAGATTTTCAGGGTAGAGGACAGACAAAAGGCAACACCTGTATTGTGTTATAGGTATAAGTGTGCCAAAATGCATAGGTTTTATGCATTTCTGGCGTTATGACCCCCTAAAAAGGTTGCCCCCCTGGCATTTCCTCTCGCCCCACCTACTACTAGAGCTTACATCCGGCCCTGCTGCCGAGGGAGAAGAACACACTGGGTTACTTTATCATTGTGAGGTTCGGTGGCTTTCACGTGGAACAGTGTTGTCACGTGTGATGGAATTACGCACTTCTATACGGGAGTATTTACTTCTCCAAAAGCACACAGAGCTGGCTTCTCTTTTCAGTGACAATACCTGGATCACTAAACTTGCATATCTAGCTGACATGTTTTCTGAGCTGAACAAACTTAACAGTTCTATGCAAGGTCGCAATACACATGCTATTCAGCTGTATGACAAAATGGAAGGCTTTGTTAAAAAAATCCGACGATGGAAGGAGCGCGTCGGGGAGGGAGTCTATTCCATGTTTCCATCAGTGGATGAGCTGGGAGATTCTGCTGCGCTCTCGCCTGACGTTACACGCGCAATACGTGCACACTTGGAAGCTCTCGAGGTCCAGTTTGGGAACTACTTTTCTGAGGCTGCCTCCTGGCGCAAGGACAAAGTGTGGATACAGTTCCCATTCAGAGACAACGCAGCTGATGGTGCACGTTTGACAGTGAGAGAGGAGGATCAGCTCATCGAATTGTCCACTGACAGTACACACAAAAACACATACGAAACAAAGCCACTCACTCATTTCTGGATCTCATGCCTGAAAGAATTTCCAGAATTGGCAGGAAAAGCAATGAAAAGCCTTTTGCCATTTGCAACTACTTATCTTTGTGAAAGTGGGTTTTCCTCACTTACCTACCTAAAAAATAAATATAGGTCAAGGCTGCAGCCAGAGTCTGATTTGACCCTCTGCCTGACAACTTCCATTCGTCCAAGGCTAGATAAGTTGTGTGCCTCTCATCAGGGTCAGATATCTCACTAAATAGGAGTGCCATCCACATATTTAGATAGGCTTCCCTTCCACATTTTGTTAATTCATTATTTTAATTAGCTCCACATTTTGTTTCATTATTTTATTTAGCTCTGTATTGTTTTCAACATAGCATGTATGTTTAAGCATTTTGTTACAATTATTTGAATGTCTCAGTATTGTTTTCAACATAGCAGGTATGTTTAAGCAAGGCAGTGGCATTAACAAGCCATCTTTCTTTTTCTGTCTATTTTGAATAACTTGCATAGGCCTACCCATATTATTATTATTACACAATTGACAGAATGTTAACAATGACATTGGTTCTTCTCAGTTAAGGTATGTTTATAAATGGCAGTGGCACGGCCACCCTCACTGTACCTTGTACAATACATGTGTGTTAAAATAAAAACATGAATACTTGATTAATCTGTCTATTTTAATAGCTAGTTATTGAATTCATAATTCATAGAAACATTTTTATACATAAATATAAAATATATTTTGTAGCCGCCCCTACGCCGCGAGGTAGGGGGTCCGCGAGCCATCTCCCCATCAGTTTGGGGGTCCCTGGCCTGAAAAGGTTGAAGACCCCTGTCTAACCTATTGATGTTTATAAACTAGGGTAAATTATGGTCATAGTCTTAATCTCACAGTATCATAAATGTTAATGCTAGCAACAACAAACATGTAAAGTAGGACACACAATCACAGTATGCCTTCTTCAGTATCAACATGTATTAATATTCTAATATTCTATTATAATTTACCCTAGTTTATAAACATCAACAGCAACGTTAGGTTAGCAACTGCTGCTTTTCAGAAAGTTTACCTTCAGAGTTCAGACTGAAAAAGCGCACCGTTGCCCCACCCGGTGTGCATTTCCTAACGCACCCCCCGTTTCTCGGCGAGCTTCATTTCGGCGACTCTACTGGTATTCCTGTCAAAGGCATATGATGCCGCTGTCTGCATGGCCCGCTTGGGGAACCCCCTCGCCGAGTCTGAGAGCAGACATCCAGGGAGTAAGTTGGGCAAAATAAACGATGTGGCTCTTGAGACCTTTACCTCGATGTCTGTGGCATTGATTGATTGAATCTGCGCAGAAACTTTCAATGGCCAATTGGCCATACCCAAAGCTGATGGATACTACTTGATATTGAATGTTTTTTGTATGTCGATGAATTGAATACTAAGGACCTACAACGGAAACAAGACTGCAAGGGCTTTTTTGGGGTGTTCCTTTTAGGCAGGGTGTTTGACTGTACTTCTTTTTGTTTTGTTTTGACTGAACTTTATACTGTTCTTCATTTTTGTCCAATAAAATATTCTGTAACACTTTAACAAGTGTTATAATGCCTTATAAGCTCGTTATAATGCATTACAAATGAGCTTATAATCATGCATTATAAAGACCTTAATATAAAGTGTTACCCAGGAGATTACGCCCCCCCTAGGTTCAGCCTATATGGCGGGTCGTCCTTGAGTTCTTCATCTATGAAGACTAATGAAGCCTAAGCATGTGTTTGAGCTCCATGCACTTTCTACTGTACTAGTCCTGCATTCCTTTGTTGCATGAAAGGATAGCTGACTCACTGGAGTCAGGCAGACATCCTGCCACTGGCTGCTACAGCATACTAGGAGGTGGGTAATTCCACATGATGACACTTCTAGTATAAGTCATCCACTATTGTTTACTGCCTACTGGCAGTCAGGAAACAATTAGGGTTCTGTTAATTCCAGGATGACTCCCACTCTGCCAGTAATACCGGTCACTCTGAATCTTTTAGGGTCAGAAGATTCTTAGAGAGCGGGAGTAGGCTATCACGTGCCATATGCCACGTGCCAGGACGCACAGGTTATGGCCGGATCTACAATATGGGCACCTTGGGCACGTGCCCAGGGGCCATCAGGGGGCCCTCCAGGGTGGCACAAAAAAATAATTAAAAAAAATTAAAAAATAAAAATAATAATAATAATAAAAACGTCTGGGGGAAAAAAGAAAGAAAACCCCCAGCCATTATTGTTATCTAACCCGAATGAAATAAATAAGATGCCCCCAACCCCCTGATTTTGTGTGTTTTATTGTTGAGAATGCTTCTGCGATTGTGTAATACACAATAGCGCTCGGCCGCTCCCTGCCTGGCAGCGCAGTAGAGGTGGGACGTTCGCGAGCGAATCGAGTCTTTTGAACAGCTCTTTAAGTAACCAGTAACTCAAATGAGCCAGTCTTTTGAACGGCTCTTTGAAAGGAACGGATCCCAGAGATCCGGCTCACTTCAAAGAACCATAAATCCCTCCCATCTCTACAACGCACTGATCGAGCGCCCACTGAGCTGTGGGCTGTGTGACGTACAAGGTCAGGTGCTGCCCAGCTGCCAGTGGAGGAGAGGCAGGCAGATGACTAGTGAGTGAACCGCTAAAATCAAAGAAGGAAGCAAAATGGACAATAAACAAAAGCCTAGTAGTGGCACTGCTAAGAGGAGAAGAAAAAAAAGGGGAAAAGAGAAGAGGGAAGCGGGTCAGGGTACTAAAGTATCGTTAGATTTTCAATAGGAATTCAATTTAAAAAAAACATTTTTCTCTCAATTTTCAAATTTTGAAAATTCCTGTGCGTTCAGGCATTCCGGAGAAACGGACTACTTCACCCTGCCTGGTAGGCGAGATTACCTTTTGAGTAAAGAGACACACGGGCGACTACAAATATGGCGACCCCACTTCAAGATGCGCTGTGATTGGCCGGTAGTGTACCATGTGTGCATGATCGGCGATGTGATTGGGCAACGTATACACAACGTATACAGATGATGCAGATTACGTCATTTTGGCGCGAAATCCGGTCCACGGCCAGGATCATAGAAAACATATAAAGAGAAGGCTTCAGAAGCTGAAAATAACGGAGTGGGTGTTCTAAAACTTTAGCGATTTAACAGTTAGGACAATTTTAAGATTTGTTTTATAAAAAAAGTTACATGGTACAACTTTAAATAACATATAGAGTAAGGTGGGGTAAAAGGCCCCCCTTAAGGATAATGTCTATTTTATGACCAATTAAAATACATTTTGATATTAATTCAGTATGTACATGTTAACAATGCTTTACCCAATACACCTATATGGGCACCATGTTGAAAAATTAGATACATTTGATTTTATAGTACAAAAAGAAAAACATGTAAAAAGGGCCTATTGCCCCACTACTGGGGTAATAGGCCCCCCTCTATGGGGTAATAGGCCCCCTTCTATGTCCTGGAGCAGAATAAGTGCTACAATCATGAAAATTGCCATGAGCATTTTCCATGGGTCACTTGACAAGATAATTGTCAGAGGAATTTGAATTTTCAAGATGGTGGCCATTTTTCAAGATGGCTGACACCTTAGTGGAGCAGTTATGTGATATAATAGTTTATTTGGTGATATAAGTATGAAAATTGGCATGAGCAGTCTCTGTGGGTCACTTGACAATTAGCCACCCACAGCTACTTGAAATTTCAAGATGGCGGACATTTTTCAAGATGGCCGACACCTTGTGGAGCAGTTAAGTGATATAATGGTTTATTTGGTGCTCCACTAAGGTGGTGGCCATCTTGAAAAATGGCTGCCATATTGAAATTTCAAGTAACTGTGGGTGGCTAATTGCCAAGTAAGTCTGGGTTTCCGAGGCTAATTGCCAAGTGACCCACAGAGACTACTCATGCCAATTTTCAGGCTTGTATCACCAAAATACCCAGGGGGCAAAGGAAGGTGTGCTGCATTTGCCCCGACATAAAAAGTTGTCCACCAGAAATATTATCTATGACCCAGTAGGATCACAACCTATATGGACAACCCCGTCAATTTGTACAACAAAGTCCAATATGGCCGCCTCAATATTAGCCCCTATTAGTTTTAATGGGGGGTGAATAGGGCAAAATTTCAAACTGAGGGATATGTCCACGAAACTTCACAGGTTGATCAATGGTATACATATGAACATTTTTTTGTATTGCAAGTTTCCATGAAATCCAATATGGCCGCCACAATATGGCCGCCATAATGTAAGGACCCAGAAAATAGGTTTTGCCTCTAACTTCTGAACCAGATGAGCTAGAAACGCAAACTTGGTGTCTATTTCATGGTGTCTGACCATGGGAGACTCAATGGAATAGCTAATTTTATTATTGGGTGTGTCTGGACCTTTATTGTGCATATTTGCAAGATGGTGGACTTCCAAAATAGAGCTTTAACATAATTTCTACCATTATTGTTGACTGCTTTTGCAAATACAAGCAATATGAATCCATTTGCTAAGATTTATGGCACAGAAGGGACTTATACCTGTATTATTCTTGAGTTTGCATGTTGTCAAAATGGCTGTAAACGAGATATTATATTTCCTGTCCGATTCTACTGTATGTAGTTGTAGCAAAGACTTCAGATAAAATCAGAGACCAAAACAATGTATCTTAGAAATTATTTTTCTATTTAAAAAAAAAAGAAAAAAAGAGAGAGACTATCTCAATGAAATGAATGCAACTGCCTTTTTGGGTCTTTCACACATAGACATGCACATGCTTTCCAACAACTTCAGCTTCAGGGAAATTATAATGAACACATGATTAAAACAGGCTGCATTATAATGCAAATAATTGCTAGTCACTATCACTGTCATGTGTACCTATCCTGCTGCATCTTGTCTCCAGTCCTTGGCAACGACACCCCAAGTAGCATGCAATTCCCTTCTTCGCACATGAAGTTCAATCACCCGAGAGAGACTTGGAGTAGAACCGCTGCTCCTTCACTTGGAAAGGAGTCAGCTTAGGTGGTTCGGGCATCTAGTACGGATGCCCCCCGAGCGCCTTCCTAGGAAGGTCCTCGATGCACGTCCCACTGGGAGGAGACCCCGTGGCAGACCTAAGACCAGATGGAAGGATTATATATCCAGACTGGCCTGGGAACGCCTCGGTATACTCCCAGAGGGAGTGGAGGAAGTTGCGCAGGATAAGGAAATCTGGAAGTCTCAGTTGGAACTGTTACCCCCGCGACCCGATTCCGGATAAGCGGTTGAAGATGGATGGATGGATGGATGGCACATGAACAGTTTTTCTGGCAGCCTTTGATACAGCTACATGATATTGCCTTGTCCATTGATATAGGCCAGGCTGGCTCTGTAGATGTACAGGGGACTGCCTTCCCATCACTGAGAGACCATCCATATTCAGTGAAGCAAGGGATGTCTGGCTTCGCGATGTGTGCATTTTTATCTATTATGGCTGCAAGAGCAGCTCTTTTCAGGTGCAGGCCAAAGGCATTTTCTGTAGGTGGCAGCAGCTTCAACAGGGTTGATCGGTTATTTAGGAACTTGTACACTCTCAGCTTTGCCAGGTCAAAGTCCTCCGAATGGTCAGCTTTTGATGCATATACAGCTATTGTGAGGTCTCTAGCCTGATTCTTGACATCCTCTGAGAGGGAATAAGAGGAATTTTCACCAAACTCCTGAAGTGCAGGGAGATCTAGACCCATGCTGGTCTTGAACCATGCCTTCTTTCCAGTGAAAAAGGGATAGCTGGTGGTATCTCTGCCACCAGTATCTCTGTCGTGCCCTGCCCAATAAAGCAATAAAGGGCAGGGCACGATACTGTGCGAGTCCAAGGGCTGAGACCATGTGATGGATAGGAAGATATGCATCCTGCTCTGTTCTCA
Organism: Nannobrachium achirus; assembly: GCF_963921795.1. Lineage (NCBI taxonomy): Eukaryota > Metazoa > Chordata > Actinopteri > Myctophiformes > Myctophidae > Nannobrachium > Nannobrachium achirus. Next base: position 33,934,891 of record NC_137826.1, read on the forward strand.
CCCACAGCTCTGGAAGGTCTAGGAGGTGGGTGGCAGCATGATATAGATGCCTATATCATGCTGCCGCCATGGGAAGGCAGTCCCCTGTCCATCTACAGAGCCAGCCTGGCCTATATCAATGGACAAGGCAATATCATGTAGCTGTATCAAAGGCTGCCAGAAAAACTGTTCATGTGCGAAGAAGGGAATTGCATGCTACTTGGGGTGTCGTTGCCAAGGACTGGAGACAAGATGCAGCAGGATAGGTACACATGACAGTGATAGTGACTAGCAATTATTTGCATTATAATGCAGCCTGTTTTAATCATGTGTTAATTATAATTTCCCTGAAGCTGAAGTTGTTGGAAAGCATGTGCATGTCTATGTGTGAAAGACCCAAAAAGGCAGTTGCATTCATTTCATTGAGATAATCTCTCTCTTTTTTTATATTTTTTTATTAAAAAAAAGATACATTGTTTTGGTCTCTGATTTTATCTGAAGTCATTGCTACAACTACATACAGTAGAATCGGACAGGAAATATAATATCTCGTTTACAGCCATTTTGACAACATGCAAACTCAAGAATAATACAGGTATAAGTCCCTTCTGTGCCATAAATCTTAGCAAATGGATTCATATTGCTTGTATTTGCAAAAGCAGTCAACAATCATGGTAGAAATTATGTTAAAGCTCTATTTTGGGAATCCACCATCTTGCAAATATGCACAATAAAGGTCCAGACACACCCAATAATAAAATTAGCTATTCCATTGAGTCTCCCATGGTCAGACACCATGAAATAGACACCAAGTTTGCGTTTCTAGCTCATCTAGTTCAGAAGTTAGAGGCAAAACCTATTTTCTGGGTCCTTACATTATGGCGGCCATATTGTGGCGGCCATATTGGATTTCATGGAAACTTGCAATACAAAAAATGTTCATATGTATACCATTGATCAACCTGTGAAGTTTCGTGGAAATATCCCTCAGTTTAAAATTTTGCCCTATTCACCCCCCATTAAAACTAATAGGGCTAATATTGAGGCGGCCATATTGGACTTTGTTGTACAAATTGACGGGGTTGTCCATATAGGTTGTGATCCTACTGGGTCATAGATAATATTTTTGGTGGACAACTTTTTATGTCGGGGCAAATGCAGGTTTCCCAAAAAAAGGCTGGTTTGCCCCCTGGGTAAAATAACCCTTTATATCACATAACTGCTCCAATTAGGTGTCAGCCATCTTGAAAAATGTCTGTCATCTTGAAAGTGTCCATTTCAAAGTGACCCATGGAAACTGCTAATGCCAATTTTCACGTTTGTATCATTAACTGAACGATTCTGCCAAAAATAAGCAGTTATTCTCTCCATGGGGCAAAAAGCCTCCGGGGGCTTCTTACCCCACACGAGGGGGGGGCCTATTACCCCAACGCTGTCATTGCAAAGAGTGTCATCTTAAATCTTAAACCTTTTTTATTTTTTTAAGTTGATAATTTATCATAAGGCCTTCCTAATGATATACAAAAAATAAGTGAAGAGGTTCAACTTATTTACACCGAGTTTGGAACATTTTCACAGTGACAAAGAATTAGATCAGTTTATCTTAAATGTGTTTGATTGAGAAAGTTATGACCTGGATTAAGCTGAGACAATGAAATGTTGTATCCATGAAGAGCTAAGGATGCCAGGAATGTGCTGAAATCAAATAGTTTGCCACCTTGTAGTTCTGTAGAGAAATACAGCTGGGGGGCTTATTACCCCAGGGGGGCCTATTCCCCCACTCTACCCTACATAGCCTAATAGACCAATTATTTGTTTACACACATTGAGACTGAATGCACAGCTGACTGTATCATGTAATCAATTCCCAACAGATCCCCAAACCTGTTGTTTTGGGGAGCACTGGTTATTCAACCTCCTCTTGTGTGCTAGTGAGGTGCTCCCATGGGTGCGCCCTTATCGAGACATATACTTCATTGCGCAACGGTGTTCCACGTCAACCGAGTAGCTGATATACAAACTCACATCGCGTCACCAATGCAACCCTTCTGAGCTTGGAGGTCTGCGGCTCTGCGCGCGACACCGTCGCATGACGGAGCATAATTAGGCTTCATGGACTGCAGCTGGGCGAGCAGTAGACGCTCTGGTGATCCAGTGGATCGGGTGGGTGATCATGAGGAGCGCTCCCTCTGTTCTGATGACGGTGAATAGAGGTGGGGTTTGAAGGACAACTGTTTTGAATCGCTATTATTGTTTACAATCAACAGAAACTAAGGATTATATATTTCAAGAGTGAGAATTTACAGTAAAAATCCTAAGCATTCTTCCTCCACACTGGGAGAAAAACGGCATCTGAAAGTTTGATGGAATGCATTTTTAAACACGAGTGCCATCCATTGCATCCTATGAACGGTGGGGTTCATTTGGTAAACCATTAGGCGTGCGCATAATGGTTTATATCAATGTGACGTGGACCATTAAGGCATCTATAGTCTTAGTTTTAGTCTTCTGAAATTGTTAAGCCCTTTGCACACAGGACAGTTGCGTTTTTTTTCGTTTGCGGCATGAATAAAACGCATTGGATTTGGTGTGCAAGGCTGTGCGGAATCGGCGCTGCGGATCCAAAAAGGAGTCATAAAAGGAGTGATGAGTTTTTCACCGCATGCGACAAGACGCACGAATCGAACTGGGTTCGATTGAGAAGAAAAAAACGCCCGGCGGCAGCCACTCGTCGCACGGCTAATTCGGAGCCGGTGTGCATGAGGTCATAGAGAATCATTGTTTTCTTTTCAAAAAATAATATTGTCAGTTTTATCCGTGCGGTTAAACGCGCCTGTGTGCAAAGGGCTTAAGTCTAGTCTTATCAACAACATATCAAAATCTTGTAGTCTTTTAATTAACAGATTCACACTCAAAAGAAAAATAACAGATTTTAAATTACCGTTTGCATGATGACTCTTTTGGTCATCCCATATAATATCGTGGTTCTTCTAGTGATTTGCTGCCTGCTGTTTGGATCGTTGATGGAGGTGCACTGATTAGCCCTCCCTGATCATTGATAGATGTGTGCTGATTGCTAAATACATTCACATGACCTGGAATTGGCTTTGGGGTTGGGCTATTAAAGCTTCAACTCAAATTGTCTGCCTTTATTTATTAGTTGGAGCTTTGCCATAGACCTCACCTGAGATCACTGAACTAGACCAGAATCTAAGGTCCACCATGCCTACCAAAAATGTCACCGATGATCGCATCTCTCAATTCAAAAACAAGGGAAAGGATCCCAATGTAAGTTGCCATACTCTCTCTGATGATTAACCTGCTTAATACAACAAGGGTTAATAACACTTATCGATCTCTTTCCTTATTATCATCTTTGCACGCAGAAACTTCGGGAGAAAAGGATTTCGCCGTGTTGTATAAAGTACTGGAAACCCATACTTAAGTAAAAGTACCGATATTCCACTTGAAAGTTAATCAAGTAAAAGTAAAAGTCACCGATAATATTATTACTTAAGTAAAAGTATGAAAGTAGCTCTCAAAAAATGTACTTAAGTATCAAAAGTACATAGTGTTAAAATGTACTTAAGTATAAAAGTAAAAGTAAAAAGTACAATTACAAGTAAAAGTACAAAAAATATTTTCAAAATGCCTACAAAAAATTAAGACCAAAAATTCTCAAAGTGTTTTATTATTAATAGGTTGGAAAATTCAGTGACCCCTTGATACCAGGGGCACAAGCACACACCTACAGTAAGAACAAAACATTGTGATCCTACGATGCAAAGGTTCAAATAGCACTGGGGCACCAAGTTCCCCAAAGCTATTTGAGATGTTTATAGATTAGAATCTTTACACACCTGCTTCCGAATAATTAATTATATAATTCCAGTTCACTGCACATATTATGTAGGTGACAGTTCATTTCAATTAAGCTCTCACTCCAGTCTGCGCTTTTCTGAAAAGAGTCAAGCAGCTCCCTATAGTTTAAACTAGACTATAAAATGACACTATAGAGCATCGCAGCGGAAGTTGATTCCTGGGGTCACTACGTCATTCCCCATTCATTTTCGCCATAGACTTTTACAAAAATATTTATAACAATTATGTTAAGCCTCGAACCAAGCCATCCAGGATGGAGGTGAATCATGACCATATAACCTTTTTTTCTATGAAAAGAACATTTTGAAAATCGCTAAACAAAGGGTAGTTATTAAATGTAGTATATCAAATAATGTAATATTAAAATATGTTTTCACATAGGATCAAAGTCCGCTTAGAAGGTCCGGATCAGGGACCAAATGTTTACATTGTTGCATTTTGAATTTGGTCCGGTTAGCGTTCACACGGGACTTTTGTTAAAAGAACCAAATATGTAAACAAAATGACACGTGGACGTGGTCATACAGGCTGTTGATCTATTGACAGAAAGGCTATTCCTATGGAAAATTACTTGCTGCCTATTCTAATTAATGTTGTGTTATTAATCACAGACGCTTTTTTTAAAGAAGCGAAACTCACACATTTCAGGCAGGAATTAGCGATGGATGGATGGAGGAATATCTCTCTCTTTTTCTCTCTCTCAAAATATATAGCCTAATATAAAGCCTTCTTCTTGATTCATTTAACAATAAATAGCGCAAGAACACGTGGCCAAATAAAAACATAATAAGCGTCACCGTTTCCACATCAAATACCTAATCATCTCTCTCTGTCTCTTTCTTTCTTTACAAGCAACGGGTCCATAAAGATATTCCCTATCCTTATCATGTTGGAAATGTGAAGCTCCCGTGGGCCGTGTTACACACAAGATGGTGACCTTACTTTTATTTGTGACAACAACAAACAATGATCACCGTGTTTGGAGAGCGACCCCTGGAGTCACCGCACACGATGGGTCACCAGTTTCCATGTAGTGCCGCACCGCAGCGCAGACTCAGGGAGAAGAGATGATACAGTATGAGACAGACTGCTATGATATTAAGATTTTCGATTTGTAGCGAGTAACGAGGTGTCCAATTTTAATGTAGCGGAGTAAAAGTAAGATTTTTTTCCTTTTAAATGTAACTAAGTAAAAGTAAAAGTTCAGGGTTGAAAAAATATAAATAAAAGTACAAATTCTCAAAATACAGTAACGAAGTACTTGTACTTCGTTACTTTACAACACAGACCGTGGAGCTGCGGAAAGCTCAGAAGAACGAGAACTTCCTAAAGCGCAGGCACATCACCCTGTCCTCTCTCCCTGATGAAGACGCCCTTTCCCCCGACCACACCACTGGGCAAAATGTCATTTGGCGCTTCTGTTTATTTTTCACACCTCGCAGAAGGTGTAGGCCTACTAGGCCTAAATCTGATTCTTACATTAATTAAATGATCTAAACTTTCTGTCATGTTTAGGAGCTATCCATGACTCTTGAGGATATCATTGCAGCTGTTAACAGCGACTGCAAGGAGATGCAAGCTCAAGGTTGTCAGGCAGCCAGGTAAGCTACAATGCTGTCTGCTGTGTGGGTACGCCTAGTGTTAAACCAACACCTTAGGCAGTTCAGTTAGGCCTATTGGTCAAAATGACTTGACGAGACTCTAAATACTGATGCCTACAGGTGGTTTATCATAAAGAAATGAGCTGACACATTTTAAACTGGAACACTGTTAAAAATTAAGCTGATGAATAGCTACTCCTGATTGGCTGACATTTTGTCATCTACCTGAATGTTATATTAAAGAGCTGGGGAGACACTGTTCCTGAACAAACACTCTATAGCAATGATTACTGTCAGAATAAACTTGGAGTAGTTCACCCCCCAAATGACTTTCTATTGATGCCATGGATACTGTTCAACATTTGTTTGTATTTGTCGCATTCCTATGACAAATGATTTTAATAACTTAGCCTACTCAAATTTACCCCCATTGATTTCAGAGGGGGGCCCAAATTAATTTGGGTCCCCATCTGGAAATAAGTGGTGTGAGTAATCAATAGTAATTTTGGGGGAGAACTACTCCTTAACCCAAAAAAACACTTACCGGGTAAGTGATTAGTAGGGTAAGTTACTAATGGCTGTAGAACCTGATCATGGTTTTGGAAATGATAATTAAACTTGAACATGTGGGTCCATTCCTGATTTCCAGTGTCTGGTACAGGCCAATCCTAAGGTTAACCAATACTGCTGCCCTCCCTCCCTATGCAGGAAGCTGCTGTCAGGGGAGAAAGACACGGGAGAGGAGGTTGTAGACGCAGGACTGCTGACTCGTTTCGTGGAGTTCCTGGGTATGGATGATGACCTCCTCCTGCAGTTTGAAGCAGCCTGGGCTCTTACCAACATCGCTTATGAAACCAGGCATACTCAACAGGTGCATAATCACGTGTACCTCCCTTGGCTTTGTGGATGGCCTTGTCGCCAACTGTATCTTCCCCCCCCTCAACCCATTAAGACCTGAGGCTGATTCTACAAATGCATTTCAAATCGGTAGCCTAGTTCTCACACGCCAAAGATAATTTTTTTGAAAGTAGCAGGTGTAAAAGTTTGCGGCGTGGCAAGAAGTGACACGCTGTGAGCTTGCATATCTGCCATTTTAGGATGGCCATCGCAAAAATCGAAAATGACATTCATGCTTTCCCGTTTTTAATGGGTAATCAAAACGTCATTGTGGATGTGCATGTAGCTCCCGACCGCTAGAAATCAAAACGTTAACATATTATCATTTAAATGAATGTACAGTTCAAAAGCAGCTTCATGCAAGCTTCCTTTTAGGGTCATGAGGTTGAGTTTCCAATTAGCGGTGCAGATAAATGCATTTTTGCACTAAAATACTTCACAAGTGGAAAGAAACCTAAAACTTTTCACAAGTACTCCTTAGGGGTTGTTCCTATGATAAAACACGTTAGACAATGAAAAATCAAAATGGCTGCCATGTTTCCAAGATGGCTGCCTCTGAACAGCACGCCAGCCAGTTAATGTCTGATTTTCATAATATTAGAGTTGTTTTGTAGGTTTTAAAACATCCTGAGTTCATTTATTACACCTTTAAAGCAGCCAGAATAACCTTTCTGACTTTTGGTTGGGGTCTTTCCTCATCTGGGACCCCCCAAAGAGACCCCTGAGCCTATCTCAGTAATCGCTTTGCTCCTGCTCCAGAGAAATGTTAAATTAGATCATAAATGAAGCATTAAAGTTAACTGGGCTCTGAAAGCAAAAATGAGTAGTAGCAAATACCCAGGGGTCTTCCACAGGGGGTCCGGGACCCCTAGGGGGTCCTCAGAGTTACTACAGGGGGCCTGCCGAATCTTGATGGGAACGTTTTTTTCTCTTTCTCTCTCTCTCTTTTTTTTTTTTACATTTGAAACTGTTTTTATTAGTATTCTCAGTATTATTTATAACATGAGTGTGTTAGACAGACAGGTTCACAGGTGTTAGTGCAGGGATTGCAAGAATTAAGGTATTGCAACTTCTCACTTTGGGCGCGCAGTCTAACATGTCCATTTATTGTACTGCACTCACACTGACAACACAATACACACACCTCTTTGTTATCGTCACCCCAAAACCCGCACCCTATATCCTCTTAAAGAGCTCACGGTCAATTGTACCCAAAGAAATTCACTACTCTACATGTCCTCCCTAATAGTGTTCACAGTTTCCACTATAGCATTTGCAGGGAGGAGAGTGCAAGGCAGGTTATTGTTTGAGCAGCTGCACTGTCCCTTGTAACCTGCTTTGCAGCCACGTTTGATGAGCTCAAGTACTGCCTTTGCAGCAGGGAGGGCAAGAAACCTGACTGGAACATACCCTCCACTCTCTGAATTCCATCTATTGTTTTCAATTGATGGAAGCTCAGGGCAATTTGGCAAGGTCATTGGCCATTCCTCCTGAGCTTATAAATGGTGAGCTTCCATCAACATTGCAGTCGGAACATTTTGCATGCCATGTTTACAGTTCAAAAGGTCCAACAACCCTGGGATTACTCAGATGGGAACTATTTCTGTCAAAGAACTTGGAGGGTGAGATGCTACCTCCAAGTCGTGCTGCACTGCTATCACATTATCTGTGCCAACTCCGTCACAATGCAGGATAAATCATACCTGACAAATTGCCCTGTGCTTCCACCAATCGAAGAAAATAGATGGAATTCAGAGAGTGGAGGGTATATTCCAGTCAGGTTTCTTGCTCTCCCTGCTCCAAAGGCAGTACTTGAGCTCATCAAATGTGTCTGCAAAGCAGGTTGTAAGGGACGGTGCAGCTGCTCAAATAACCTGCCTTTCACTCTATGCTATGGTGGAGACTGTGTCAACACTATTAGGTTGGACATTGAAGATGATGATGATGAAGACAAATATATCCTGCATGTCTGAAATTACTGTATTGTAGTGAATCTCTTTGGGCGTAATTGACCATGGGCTCTATAAGAGGATAAGGTGTGTGTGTGTGTGTGTGTGTGTGTGTGTGTGTGTGTGTGTGTGTGTGTGTGTGTGTGTGTGTGTGTGTGTGTGTGTGTGTGTGTGTGTGTGTGTGTGTGTGTGTGTGTGTGTGTGTGTGTGTGTGTGGTCAGTGTGAGTGCAGTGCAATAAATGCGCTCAAAGTGAAAAGTTGCAATACCTTCATTATTGCAATCCCTGCAGTAACAGCTGTCAACCATAACTGTTTAACACAAAAACATTATAAATAATACTGAGAATACTAATAAACCATCAAAGAACAATACATAAAACCAGGATACATAAAAACATTCGAAGTTTCAAATAAAAAATAAATAAAAAAAGATCTCATCGAGATTTGGCAGGCCCCCTGTAGTAGCTCTGAGGACCCCCCCAGGGGTCCCGAACCCCCCGTGGAAGACCTCTGTTATTTGCTACTATTCATTTTTGATTTCAGAGCATATTTCAGATCTAATTTAACATTGTTCTGGAGCAGGAGCAGAGCGATTACTGAAATGGGCTCAGGGGTCTGTCTGGGGGGTCCCAGGTGAGGAAAGACCCCAACCAAAAGTCAGAAAGGTTATTCTGGCTGCTCTATAAGTGTAATAAATGAACTCAGGATGTTTTAAAACCTGCAAAACAACTCTGATATTATGAAAATTCGATTAACTGGCTGGCGTACTGTAAAACATTTCCGAAAAGGCGGCCATCTTTAAAACTGGTGGCCATTTTGAAAATTAAGTGTCTAATGTGATTTTTCTAAAGAATGACCCAAGAGGTACACTCTGTCAAATTTTGGTGCTTCTTTCCAGAACTGAAGTATTGTTCTCCTTAACTGCCCCGCTAAATGGCAGGCTGAAACAAACGGTCTTGTTTGCAGGTAGTGGAGCATGGAGCCGTGCCAGTGTTCATCTCCCTGCTGGCGTCACCACATCTGCACATCAGGGAACAGGCTGTCTGGGCTTTGGGAAACATCGCTGGTAAAGCTGAAATTTAAAATGTATCTGTACTAGAAACATGACTGGCCTCTGTGGGTGGGTGGGTGGACTGGACCATATATCCATAAAAGACTTGTATATCCATTGGATTGGTAGCGACTAAGGGACCTAGGGAAATTTATGGAGGGGGGTCACTGGAGGAAAATAGGGGAGGGTCATGTCTTTTTAGTTTTAGTTTGAGGGAGGGTCATCAAATTTTACTTTGAGTCCAAGGGAGGGTCATCCAATTTTTATTTTTAAAATGAGCCCGGATTTTATATGCATATTTTCTTTACAGCTTTCCTGAATAATAGTACAACAATAGTCATTGACACCCCTCCGTTGCTTATCTTGGTTTTTCCCAACAGCTGGGCTATTGAGCCTTTCCCATTGTTCCTTCTATGTGTCAATCATTTAGCTTGGCCTATCCAGCCAGTAGGCGTGTGCAGTTTCTGGCCAATCACTGACGCTCTTCCTGGCAGCGACAATACTTTTAGTCAGAGGGAAAAGTTCAGAACACAACAAACATGGCGCCTTACAACATCAAGAGAACAAATGTGCGTACTAAAAGTTACTTGGATCACAATTTAAGAGCTTCGCTGCAGACCCTCTCTGCTGAGGAGAGTCTTGTCAGACTCGAAACTAAATTAGAGAAGAGCACGGACAACAAGAAGATCAGAGGGGTTAGGCAAGTCCTACTGGAATTGCGTGTGTGTGGCTGTTTGGATTTTGATTTTGGCTTCGAGGTTTTTTCGTCTTTTTTTCTTTCTCCACCACCATTAATCGGTAATCAAAACGTCATTGTGGATGTGCATGTAGCTCCCGACCGCTAGAAATCAAAACGTTAACATATTATCATTTAAATGAATGTACAGTTCAAAAGCAGCTTCATGCAAGCTTCCTTTTAGGGTCATGAGGTTGAGTTTCCAATGGCAGGCTGAAACAAACGGTCTTGTTTGCAGGTAGTGGAGCATGGAGCCGTGCCAGTGTTCATCTCCCTGCTGGCGTCACCACATCTGCACATCAGGGAACAGGCTGTCTGGGCTTTGGGAAACATCGCTGGTAAAGCTGAAATTTAAAATGTATCTGTACTAGAAACATGACTGGCCTCTGTGGGTGGGTGGGTGGACTGGACCATATATCCATAAAAGACTTGTATATCCATTGGATTGGTAGCGACTAAGGGACCTAGGGAAATTTATGGAGGGGGGTCACTGGAGGAAAATAGGGGAGGGTCATGTCTTTTTAGTTTTAGTTTGAGGGAGGGTCATCAAATTTTACTTTGAGTCCAAGGGAGGGTCATCCAATTTTTATTTTTAAAATGAGCCCGGATTTTATATGCATATTTTCTTTACAGCTTTCCTGAATAATAGTACAACAATAGTCATTCACACCCCTCCGTTGCTTATCTTGGTTTTTCCCAACAGCTGGGCTATTGAGCCTTTCCCATTGTTCCTTCTATGTGTCAATCATTTAGCTTGGCCTATCCAGCCAGTAGGCGTGTGCAGTTTCTGGCCAATCACTGACGCTCTTCCTGGCAGCGACAATACTTTTAGTCAGAGGGAAAAGTTCAGAACACAACAAACATGGCGCCTTACAACATCAAGAGAACAAATGTGCGTACTAAAAGTTACTTGGATCACAATTTAAGAGCTTCGCTGCAGACCCTCTCTGCTGAGGAGAGTCTTGTCAGACTCGAAACTAAATTAGAGAAGAGCACGGACAACAAGAAGATCAGAGGGGTTAGGCAAGTCCTACTGGAATTGCGTGTGTGTGGCTGTTTGGATTTTGATTTTGGCTTCGAGGTTTTTTCGTCTTTTTTTCTTTCTCCACCACAACGGGAATCTTTTAGGGATAGTCTCATTGATGAAACATATGGCATCCCTGTTTTAATATATAGGGTTAAGTTCGGCCGGCAGTGGATCATCTTAAAGGATGGCAGTGTTCCAATGGAAAGCATTTTTCTTCACTTTCACATTTGCGTATAAAATTTCCCAGACAGATAGATGAAGCGGTGAGTTTACAGATTAAACATTCATAGCCTTCTCCTAAGTCCTGTAACATCATATGATATAGAAGTGGTAGCTTAAGTTCTAGAGTTCACTTTTATTCACTAAAATGTTATCTGTGAAGATAGCTCAGTGCATTAGTCGCTGTGCTAACGATCCATTCGTCCCGTGGGGCCGCCGGTTCGAGTCTCATAGGGGGAGGTGAATTTGCTTTATTCATGTTCTCGTATATAGTGCTATTATTACTGCAGTTGCGTTTATGAATAAGTTTATGTTTTTAGGGATCATTTTACTCATGTATAAAATGTTATGTTTTAGGGGAGGGCCATCTTCTTTTCTTTTTTTGGTTGGGGAGGGCCACTGATTTTTTCCCACATACAGAGGGAGGGTCATAGCATTTTATATCAGGGCATATACATTTCCTCCAGTGACCCCCCTCCATATATTTCGTTCTGTCCCTAATTTGTATTTTCTCAGGTGGCGGTCCGGCTTATAGAGATGCCTTGATCAATGCTAACGTCCTGCCAGCACTGCTGTCCCAGATAACGCCTGAAACCCCTGTAAGTTGAGTTTAAAATGTAAGTTTTAGTTGCTTAGTTTTAATGGCTCTGCAGGACAATCTTCTTTTTCTTTTTTTTACCCCTTTCTTCCAGGTGGGTTACCTGCGTAACCTGACCTGGACGCTGTCTAACTTGTGCCAGAATCCCTTTCCACCCATGCCTGCAGTCCAGCAGGTAATGGCATGTGACTGTACATATTGGTGGCTCATGACGGGCCCTCATTGCCCTGTGTTCTGCACCTACAAAGAGGTTTCATGTTCCTACGGTTCCTGCACCAGGTACTGCCAGCTGTGACCCAGCTGCTGCACCTCAGTGATGAAGATGTCCTGGCTTACGCATGCCTGGCCGTCGCCTACCTCACGGACGGCTCCAACGACTGCATCGACATCGTGGTCCAAACCGGCATAGTTTCTCGGCTGGTGGCTCTCATGGGGCATAAGGAGCTCGGCGTGTTGGTAATGTTTCTCACAATATGTTATTATTGTTGACGTACTGAGGCTTGATCAAAGGATTTGTGGTCAACATGATTTGTCTACTCAACATGACATTTACGTTCTTGTGTTCATGTCAGTTGGTGAATTGTGACGGTAACGTATTGCCTTTGGTACTGTAGTTGCTGGTCAGGGAATTCTGACTGAATATATATTTTTTATTTTTTAAATGGAACTTGATTGTGTCCTTTGGAAGACGGTACCAGTAAAATGGAAATGTTTTATTGACATGCAGGAAACGATTCTAGGCTTAAATGCTATGGTTAAATACATTTTGTACCATAAATACTGACATTGGTGGTTCACAAGTACTGCTTAATGTCAACCTCCAGGTTCCAGCATTGCGCTGCATTGTGAACATAGTGAGTGGATCAGATGTATGCAGCCAGGTGGCCATTGACGCCGGCGTTCTGGCCGTCCTGCCTGAACTGCTGAGGCACCCCAAGCCCGATGTCCTGGCTGACGCATGCCGGGCCGTCTCCTACCTCACGGACGGCTCCAAGTCCAACGACCACATCGACATCGTGGTCCAAACCGGCATAGTTTCTCGGCTGGTGGATCTCATGGGGCATAAGGAGCTCTGCGTGTTGGTAATGTTTCTCACAATATGTTTTTATTGTTGACGTACTGAGGCTTGATCAAAGGATTTGTGGTCAACATGATTTGTCTACTCAACATGACATTTACGTTATTGTGTTCATGTCAGTTGGTGAATTGTGACGTAACGTATTGCCTTTGGTACTGTAGTTGCTGGTCAGGGAATTCTGACTGAATATATCTTTTTTATTTTTTAAATGGAACTTGATTGTGTCCTTTGGAAGACGGTACCAGTAAAATGGAAATGTTTTATTGACATGCAGGAAACGATTCTAGGCTTAAATGCTATGGTTAAATACATTTTGTACCATAAATACTGACATTGGTGGTTCACACGTACTGCTTAATGTCAACCTCCAGGTTCCAGCATTGCACTGCATTGTGAACATAGTGAGTGGATCAGATGTATGCAGCCAGGTGGCCATTGACGCCGGCGTTCTGGCCGTCCTGCCTGAACTGCTGAGGCACCCCAAGCCCAGTGTCCTGGCTGACGCATGCTGGGCCGTCGCCTACCTCACGGACGGCTCCAACGACTGCATCGACATTGTGGTCCAAACCGGCATAGTTTCTCGGCTGGTGGCTCTCATGGGGCATAAGGAGCTCGGCGTGTTGGTAATGTTTCTCACAATATGTTTTTATTGTTGACGTACTGAGGCTTGATCAAAGGATTTGTGGTCAACAGGATTTGTCTACTCAACATGACATTTACGTTCTTGTGTTCATGTCAGTTGGTGAATTGTGACGGTAACGTATTGCCTTTGGTACTGTAGTTGCTGGTCAGGGAATTCTGACTGAATATATATTTTTTATTTTTTAAATGGAACTTGATTGTGTCCTTTGGAAGACGGTACCAGTAAAATGGAAATGTTTTATTGACATGCAGGAAACGATTCTAGGCTTAAATGCTATGGTTAAATACATTTTGTACCATAAATACTGACATTGGTGGTTCACAAGTACTGCTTAATGTCAACCTCCAGGTTCCAGCATTGCGCTGCATTGTGAACATAGTGAGTGGATCAGATGTATGCAGCCAGGTGGCCATTGACGCCGGCGTTCTGGCCGTCCTGCCTGAACTGCTGAGGCACCCCAAGCCCGATGTCCTGGCTGACGCATGCCGGGCCGTCTCCTACCTCACGGACCGCTCCAAGTCCAACGACCACATCGACATCGTGGTCCAAACCGGCATAGTTTCTCGGCTGGTGGATCTCATGGGGCATAAGGAGCTCTGCGTGTTGGTAATGTTTCTCACAATATGTTTTTATTGTTGACGTACTGAGGCTTGATCAAAGGATTTGTGGTCAACATGATTTGTCTACTCAACATGACATTTACGTTCTTGTGTTCATGTCAGTTGGTGAATTGTGACGGTAACGTATTGCCTTTGGTACTGTAGTTGCTGGTCAGGGAATTCTGACTGAATATATCTTTTTTATTTTTTAAATGGAACTTGATTGTTTCCTTTGGAAGACGGTACCAGTAAAATGGAAATGTTTTATTGACATGCAGGAAACGATTCTAGCCTTAAATGCTATGGTTAAATACATTTTGTACCATAAATACTGACATTGGTGGTTCACAAGTACTGCTTAATGTCAACCTCCAGGTTCCAGCATTGCGCAGCATTGTGAACATAGTGAGTGGATCAGATGTATGCAGCCAGGTGGCCATTGACGCCGGCGTTCTGGCCGTCCTGCCTGAACTGCTGAGGCACCCCAGGCCCGATGTCCTGGCTGGCGCATGCCGGGCCGTCTCCTACCTCACGGACGGCTCCAACGACCACATCGACATTGTGGTCCAAACCGGCATAGTTTCTCGGCTGGTGGATCTCATGGGGCATAAGGAGCTCTGCGTGTTGGTAATGTTTCTCACAATATGTTTTTATTGTTGACGTACTGAGGCTTGATCAAAGGATTTGTGGTCAACATGATTTGTCTACTCAACATGACATTTACGTTCTTGTGTTCATGTCAGTTGGTGAATTGTGACGGTAACGTATTGCCTTTGGTACTGTAGTTGCTGGTCAGGGAATTCTGACTGAATATATCTTTTTTATTTTTTAAATGGAACTTGATTGTGTCCTTTGGAAGACGGTACCAGTAAAATGGAAATGTTTTATTGACATGCAGGAAACGATTCTAGCCTTAAATGCTATGGTTAATTACATTTTGTACCATAAATACTGACATTGGTGGTTCACAAGTACTGCTTAATGTCAACCTCCAGGTTCCAGCATTGCGCAGCATTGTGAACATAGTGAGTGGATCAGATGTATGCAGCCAGGTGGCCATTGACGCCAGCGTTCTGGCCGTCCTGCCTGAACTGCTGAGGCACCCCCCAGCTGAATTGGTAACCAAATGGACCATTATAGATCTTAACAATTGTGACCCGCACAGGTCCCTTTGGTTTCATTTCACACACTCAAGAGTTACATTATTGTTAAACATCTGCATATACAAAAAGTCTACACAATTAGACGATTTAGAACAATTATTTTGATCGTTTACCTGTCATCTCTCTCATGCCACATCGATACAGCATGGAATTGTGGACATGGAATTGTGGACAATCTTATCCAACGATAACAAAATATGAAGTCAAAGTTTTGGGTCTGAGGATAAAACAATGGTGGTCCGCGGCTCAAATGTAGAATAAATAATGGACCTTGATATGAAGAGTGAAAAGCACTGGGTATTGTCTGGATTTGTGCTGCAGTAAAAAATAAGGTGTAATCTTATCCTTTTGTAGAGAAGTGTGGCATCAATTACCCAAAACTGATCACAAGCATGAGAAATGTACCAATTTCTCTTATTTAATTTATATTGTATTAAATACAATTACTTTGAGTTTAGTGTCGTCTAGGCTGCTTTAGGAATTCTGTAAGCAAGCTGCAACTACTATACTGGAAGTGTGGATGTACAGGAGGGGTGCCCGTGTTAATTAATGCATTGAATGTGTGACAAAGTTGTGTAATATCTTTCAGGGGGACTTAGAAACTCAAAGGAAGGCGGTGTTGGCAGTCACCAACTTCACCAGTGGGGGCACTGTGTTGCAGGTTGTGCAGCTGGTTCAGAGTGGGGCCCTGGAGGCCATCATTGATTTTTATCGAAACGTTCTTCTCCGACGTTAGTGGAGTGCTTACTTTTTTTTATGTTTTATTCTATTTAAAAACAACGGCTCTGAACAATTGTTAAGCTTGTATATTGGCCATTTTCGCTGTAATGCAAAGCATAACATGAGGCTACAAGTGGTTTTGTACACTCTTGATGCAAGCGACATTTAACTCGTTAAAAGCCAACCCCGCGATGGAAAAGTACTCGAGTACTTATAGAGCCAAACGCGCGATGTCGCGGGAAAAGTAATATATTACTGTAACGTTGAGTACATTACCGAGTAGAATGGCCGGATGTCCGGAGACGAAAATCCGTCGCTGATTCATCATCATCAAGGCTCACGAGCACAAAATAGTAATCCCATAACATTGAGGTGGACGGGGGATCTCATCTTTAATGTCCATTATCTCAAAACTACACTTTAGAAGCGAAGATGGAGGCAGATGCTCGCTTATATAACACATGTATAAATACTCCGACGCAATCCAGCATGGCACCAGTAAACAACGATCGGTTCCGTCGCAGGATGCGATGACGTCAGACCGGAAGTAATCACCTCGTGGCCTTCTGGCCTTCAAAATAAGATAGCGGGAGTGAATGGGGTCTGGGGGGGGCACTCTGGACATTTTAATCCGTTAAAGTGGTTGGCTTTTAATGAGTTAATGAACTTTACCACAACTTTCATGTGAGATTCTTAAAGTGGGAGTCACGTGACCGGCTAATAGTATATTGTGCTGTACTTATTTTCTAATGCCAACATATTTCGCTTCTATTCCAGGATGATGAGGGGGTGAAGTCGATGGCAACGGATTCTGAGTTTGTGTTTAAGGGTCCTGAACAACTTGAAAAGTAATTTGAATTTTAAAATGGCAAAAAATAAAATTGTTTTTTTAACGCAGCTGACTCTGGAAATGCATTTACAGTGTGGATGTTTGAGAGTTGAAGGGAGTGCTTGTGGAAGTTGGGTTAAACTGAAGCTGCACAGCAGTGCAGACATGACTGACTGGCTTTATTCACATAAATGCTTTAATTGATGAGTTAATAGACTCATTAATCGGTGCTTATATGTATAAAGCCTTACAACCAGTCATGTCTACAGCGCTGCTGTTCAAAGTAAATTGTCTTGTGTTTCATAGACTCTAGAGAACATGAGACAATTCCTCATGTACTTAAATGAACAAGCATTGTACATAAAGATGGACTAAATGAAAACTAGCTACTTAAATTATGGGGACACCAGAGTCGACATGAAACAACAGAGACTGCATGAGCAACAAGTTTATTTAGATTTGCATGTAAAAAGTTTGCATATTCTAGACTCATTTGGAATGCTTCATGTTTATCTTGGGAATTTGAGCCAAGTGGACCTGGCTATGGATGACGACTAAGCAAATACGTATTGTCATGTCTACCTCACTGCTGTTCGTTTAACTAATTTCGCTGGCATTGCCGGATCTACAATATGGGCACCTTGGGCACGTGCCCAGGGGCCCTTGGCATCAGGGGGCCCTCCAGGGTGGCACAAAAAAATTATGAAAAATTATTAAAAAAAAAAAAAAAAAAAACGTCTGGGGGAAAAAAGAAAGAAAACCCCCAGTCATTATTGTTATCTAACCCGAATGAAATAAATAAGATGCCCCCAACCCCCTGATTTTGTGTGTTTTATTGTTGAGAATGCTTCTGCGATTGTGTAATACAATGTGCCACTAGCGCTCGGCCGCTCCCTGCCTGGCAGCGCAGTAGAGGTGGGACGTTCGCGAGCGAATCGAGTCTTTTGAACAGCTCTTTAAGTAACCAGTAACTCAAATGAGCCAGTCTTTTGAACGGCTCTTTGAAAGGAACGGATCCCAGAGATCCGGCTCACTTCAAAGAACCATAAATCCCTCCCATCTCTACAACGCACTGATCGAGCGCCCACTGAGCTGTGGGCTGTGTGACGTACAAGGTCTCGCCGCATAATTATGACAACGAGTCCTTTCCTCCGCATATGAAACTGATTTCTGTCTGCGCTCTCTTTAATTGCTGTGTGGAGTCATAGTTAGTTTCGAGGACATAATCCTGGACTTCTCCAAGAAAAAGTCAAGAAAGAAGAACTTATAAGATATGAACCATTCTAAGCTGTGCAATAAGCAGTGTTGTCTTGTTTGCTGTGTGTTTATTGGGGTTCTTTTTTTTTATTATATGCATTGCCATAACATCACATCTCTGCTACAGTAGGCTATAGGCATATGTGACAGGAGCAATTGGTAATGTAGGCCAGTGGTTCTCAACCTTTTCAGGCTGCGATCCCCCAAATAATCATATTTTTTAACTGGGGACCCCCCATCCTGACGAGCACTAAGAGTTGAGGCATTACATTTTGTATAACACGGTTCTATTGTGAGGCGTTGTGAGCATGTAGATCGGCTATTTTCACAATTTCTGCCTCTGATATTTGACAATTTGGCCAGTGTTTTAGAGGTATTAAAGTCCTTAAATTGTCACTTTAGAAATGTGCAAATAGTGGCAGATACCCTCTATCTATACACTTAAACATCATGTTGGTTTGTTTACTGTTGAGTGAGAAAACAATGTTGCACATTAACTTAATCATCTGGGGACACTCCAAATAATTTGGCGACCCCCTGGGGGTCCTGACCCACAGGTTGAGAACCACTGATGTAGGCTACTGTACACTGTGTACACTGTAGCTATAATAGATGTGCCTGGATTATGGCCTTATCATTGTCACTGCTGCCACCTGCATGTGACAAATTTGGACTGTATAGGATTCAGGATCATGGACAGTCAGGGTCTTTTGTTGTGTTTGGCTATGCTACTGACATGAGAGGAAGACAGGGAGACTGACAGCACTTAGGCCAATAGGTTGGTTTCTTAGGGCTTATAGGCTGCTTGTTTGGCTTTTATGTGGTTGTAAGTTGCAACAAAGAAGAGCAAGGAGAACTACTGGGGCAGAGAGAGAGAGAGAGAGAGAGACTGACTGACTGACTGACTATATATATATATGCCTCCCACTGCAGATTTTTTAGTGTGTTACACACTGACTGAACATTGAAAATAGCATTGATTGATTGAAGAGCAGTGACAGAAATTGGTCACTAATGGTATTTTGTCATTTTTGGGGGAAGGATATGGTTTGTTTTGACCATTATTGTAGTACTATAATAGTACATTGTTTTTTATTTTGATTGTCAGTGGCCACACTGCCACTGTTTCTTACCTCGGACTGTTATTGTCTTAAGTGTGTTCACTGGCTGCTGATATCGTTACTTTTTAAAATACTGAAAGCGGTTAGTCTGGACTGGAGCCCTGTAGCGCGTACGCAGAAGGGGGCCCTTGGAGCTTCAGTGCCCAGGGGCCCTCAGAGGTGTTAACCCAGGCCTGGCACAGGTGGCCTATTTGTCACATGACTTTGTTTATATTAAAGACGTGGTGAAATGAAAACGATGTTTTCACACTTTTAGAGCATATCTGTGGTCATAATATGGACATAACTAATAATAGATGCCAAAACTATTTTAAGAAATGCTTTCTTGTGTTTTGTGATATCAAAAGTCCCTAAAAGGACAATCTTAATGACTTACTGTCAATCGAAAACATACTGTGTGATAACATGATAGACATTGTCTTAAATAATAATTATGAATCGTGATTTCATTCACCTGTGATTCCCATAGCTGTATAGTGTATACGTTCCTCCAAACACACCTGATTTTAATTACAGGGCTCAGTTTTGAATCTCATTCAAGATGACATCCAGACCGTGTATTACTAATTTTAAACTTAAACAGTACACTAAAATATATATCTGCGTATCTAACCTTTTCAGTTAAATATAACCAACGTACTAACATAAACATGCTTCCTACTGCCCCAGTGCCCCACTCTTTCTCCCTCGGAATGCGTGCGATGCAGACTACAAACATAGCCTTCTCTGTCAAATGCTTTCCCATAGCCCAAGGGGATGGGACCTTCCTATTGGTTCAGAAACATACAGGCTACTGTTTCAGACTGAAACTTAACATAAAAAAAGCCATCTCACCACGACTTTAAGACTCGACCTACACAGAGCACGAGGGGCATATTCACTATTCTTCTTCTTTCGTGTATCATCGTCCTTGATGATTGGTTGGCGACATTTTATTTCACAAGATTTCTTGTTACTTAGGGGAGGCCATGAGGTGGCTGATATTCACTATTGTTTACTGGCTACTGGCAGTCATCCAGGAATTCAGAGAACCATTGTTACATTCGTAACTATGGTTCCTGAAGGTTTGTGACCTTCCTAAAATAATGGTCTACTAAATCATCTCTTCATGGCACTGGCCACCTCTGGTATAATTGCCTATATCCTTATTGAAAAGATCATGCTGTTCCTACCCCAGTAGTATGGCCTATGTCAAGAGTGTGACCATTTTATATTGCGTAAGTCAAATACAATATGAGGGAACTTTATTTTGTGTAAGTTTTAAGTCAATGTGACTTTGGCAAAAAAGAAAATTGCCTTAATCTTTGTCACTTAACTCCAGAATCCTCAAAGAATCCTCAAACTCATTAGTGTGGTTGTCCTGACTATAGTACTTGTCCAACCTTATTCCTTCCATCTTTCCATCCATCTTTGTAGATAAACTTTATTTTGCCGCGCTACTCCTCCCACAGTTTTGGTGGCACGCAGGTGAACCGTATTCTACCGGCTTCATTTTTCTAAGAGATACGTTATACAGTATATAGTTTAATTTATATTATTTACTTGTGCAATCATTTTCTCCATTGACTTGAATGGGGAAATGTAAAAATGTAACTTTTCCCAAATATGGAGATGATAGATCACAGATCTCTGACGTCATAGACCACATGAGATTGGCACAGTACAGCATGTCCATATAAGGGCATTTCAAGATATGTGCTTAATTTGACATCAGGGATCTCCATATGGGCATAACAGGGACAAGGACGGAATGCTTAGCACCACTCAAATAGGTACAAGGACAGACTATACAGAGATATCCATATATGGTCATGAAAGGGACAAATGGTAATTTTTAAGCCTCGGACAAAGCCACCTTTGCTGGTGAGTAATCATGACAATATATATATATATATATATATATATATATATATATTATTATTTTTTTTATTATTATTATTTTTTTTTTTATGCAACGATTAATTAGAAAGCTGAAAAAAGGGCAGGGTACAAGACTGTGTACAACTGTACATCATTATTTTAAAATTGCGGAAACTACAATCCCAGAATGCATTGCGTACTGTATGACACTTGTTTCCTGAAATATATCCCTTAAATCAGTAAGTTTAGTTATCCAGGCCAGCATATGGCCTGACATGTAGTGATTTTCATCTCTGTGGACGCTCTTATCGTCATCTTTAGCATAGTGCATCATATGTGTAAAAGAATGACACTCGCTCACGGATTTCTGCTGAAGTGCAATAATCCGCCGGGAAGACAGGGGGCAGTAAGCTACTCCCGCAGTAACCTCAAGATACATGAAAGAAGAAGAAGCTAGACCAATCACAGACGTCTATTTCACCAGATGTATAGTTTTAGCAGTATGGGTAATGCAGTTCTTCTGCGATCTTGATTAAAACACGTTTTTACTAAAACTAGAGTGATTGCATACATACTCGGGGGTTCTACAGGAGCATATAGAACCATTTTACAACCACCAGCCTAGTGGTAAGTGTACATTGAATTGCTACAACTTTGTGGCTGATAATGAAAAACCCTATGGTGAAAATGAATGGGATGTTTACTTCCGACACCTCACTGCCATGTTCTATACATTTCCCAGCAGATTCCTCGTGACTCTCGTCAGGGCAACCACACTTTCAATTTCCCAGAATTGCATCTTTCTAGTTTAATCCTCGATATATTTATTATTATATATATATTATATTATTACATAATTGACAGACAGCATTATTTGTACCGTACAGTATGTCAATAGTCACTCATATTATTGTTTTTGTGTGAAATTATGAATAAATATCACATATACAGTAGTCTATAGTACTGTATACCAGTAAGACGTCCTAAAGGGCGTGGTTGCACTGAAACAACAGAGACTGACGCAGTATGTCCAATATAGGCATTCCCAGATGGGCTCAATATTGATGACATCTTGGCCATATACCGGTATGAAGCGTGACGTACATGCATGTTTTTGAAGCGGTGAAAACCGCTTCCTATGAGTGGCTTTGTGTGTATCACGCCCATATATGGTCATTTTAGTCCAGAATGAACAGGCTTTTTCAAAAACAGAATATCCGTTTAATTACCATATATGGTGATCTCAGTCCAGAATGAACAGGGTTTTTCAAAAACACAATGTATGTCACCTCATGTCCATATATGGTCACTCCAGGCCAGAATGAACAGGTTTTTTCTGTCCCGTACGTGCAGAATATCAGTCCAGAATGAATAGGCTTTTTCAAAAAGCAAAATGTGTGTCCCATGTCCATATATGGTCATTTCAGTTCAGAAGGAATAGGCTTTATCTGTCCTGTACGTCCAGAATATGTGTGCGGTGTCCCTCCCGGTCAGATGAATGGATACTTTGAGGATTGGTCAAGCTTCACATGATAATTTGGCAGACAAGAGTAAATACAATGAAAATCTAGCAGAAGTTGAAAAATGTAGTAGGCCACAAAGATAACAGAAACTGAAATAATTATAGAGGGATGCAGTTGACAAACAACTAAGAGACCAGCAAGCAGGATTTTTTTATATATTTTTTTAAAACCTATTATACCGGCTGTCATACCGGCTCTCCAGACAATTCTATACTAAGATTCACCGCTTCACTTCGAACCGAGGTTTGATTTTTTAATAGATGAAGCACTGGATTCATCTGTCCTTTAACTGGCTTACAGGTACACAGGCTTTATTTATCATTCCAGCCATCCTAGGGGAGACATGCTGGAGTTTTAGGAAGGCACAGTATCTGAACACAAAAACAGGAGCAATACTGAACATGACAGTGTGGTGGTAAAGGAGAAGCCAAGCACAAACTCACAGACAGAGACAGGTACAGAATGTTTAGCCTAATCTTGCTATTCCTTCTCCATAGCTTACAGTAGGAAGAGAAAGAAGACAGGAACCGAACACGAACAGGATACAAGAAATGGGTACATTACACAACAGATAAAATAGGTAACTAAACTGATCGACAGAATAAATACAAAAAAGTATATAAAATAGGGCTGTGTTCCACTACATCTATAGCAAAATCTATATGATAAATTCCTGCTATAAAATGTAGAAAATCTTCTGAATCCACATTTCATGGACCACTTTGACATGAAGCCAGAGATAGAACTGGGAAAACTGGTTCCCAGATGGCCACTCTACCTCCTGAGACGCCCACAAGTGATTTTTGTTAGATACCCCTACCGGAGTTGGAACAAAAGTCAACCATGCTGCTACTGCTGCTGCAACTGTTGTTCCTGGAGGTGTACTAGGCATAATTGTTTTGTGTGTTGGTCAGTAACACTTCCGTTACTGGTGGTGTCTATCATGCATTATAAACATACTTACAATGCATTATAGGGCTGCAAGCGAACCTTCGGGGATTCGAACGTTCGTTCGTTACGTTGGCAATCGAAGTTCGAAATTAATGGGTTCAGGTTTTTTTCTTTTTTTTTTCTTCTTTTTTTTACACGAAAAATAATTATCAGAATGTGATAGGCCTATTCAGAATATCACAGTAGTAGAGATAGCCAAATACGAAATAAGTTAGGCCTACCGGTAAACACTAACAGTTAATGGTGACCGTTATAGTAGTTATAAAATGCACCAGAACAGCTTGGAGCGATCAAGGACCGTGCTTCGCTCCAATTCCGCTCCTGTTTGGGGCCGCGAACCACGCTGTGTGAACCTCGCTGACACACGCTTGATGACAGTAGAGTGAGAGCAGCCGAGCTGGGCAGAGACAGACGTGTGTGTGCTCTGAACAGCGAACACCCATCCATGCACTTCTCCTAAGCATGAGCAAAGATGGATTTTATTGCAAACCCCTAAAGGATCTATAATGCGATTTCTGGGGTTGTTAGACTTGTTACATCGAGACCAGTTCAGCCCGAACGCGACGCGCTCCGACGCTGTCACCAAGTCTAATCATCATCCGTGCAACTCCGCCATACATTGAGCCTGTTGGTCAACAAACTGCGCAACATTTTCTCCGATTGGGTTGGATTTTCCAAGTGTTAGCCTACGTGTTAATGCGGCCACGCATCCACGCGTTTTCAATGGATAAAACAGCGCATTTAAAACATTTCCTACACTGTTTTAGCTGGTTAAAGGTACAGTACGTTCGATGGTTCGATTGTCCGAACGTTCGGTTTTTATTCAATTGAACGAACCATCTAAGGTTCGATGGTTCGTTCGGAAAATCCCCCCGAAGTTCGAATCCCTAAAACAGGGCTAGATTACAGCCCTAATGCATTACAATCTGCTTATAACACTACATAATTATAGTTAACTAGACCAGTACCCGTTGGGCAGAATAGTCACCATTGATGTCTAGTTGTGCAATACCCGTTGTATCCGTCTGTCTGTCTGTCTGTCTGTCTGTCTGTCTGTCTGTCTGTCTGTCTGTGTCCCTTTCATGCCCATACATTATATTATTGCCCATATGGTGTTTCGTGTGCTCATACATTATATGGAGAAGATCTCTTATTCTGTCTGGCTCTCTTTTATGCCCATATATGGTGTTCCGTGTCCAATCAGAGACCAGCCTTTTTGGCAACGTCATCATTAACAGCCAATGAGCGACAAGCATTCCTGGTGTTGCCAGTGGTGATGTCACTGGCATTGCAAGTGGTGAGCGCACCTTATGGCGCACTCTGCTGGCCTACATACATGGCCTACTTATGCACAAGGCGCAAGTTGGCACCTTGACAGAGTGCAGTTCTAGTTGTATAATGTATTATAATCACTGTCATAATGCATTATATTGGACAAGTAGATTTAAGTGATGACATTCCTGAAGGTGTAGGCATAAACCTTTTTTGTTGTTTTTATATAGTTAATGCAATTTCCTTACTGAAAGCACCGAATAACCACTTACAGTGACTTAATAACACAATAATGTATTATAAGAGTGATTATTAATGCAGTATAAAATTATCATGTATGTAAGTAAAACTTTGAACTCTTTTACTTGTAACAGACTTTTACTTGTAACAGAGAACATAATCACTGGTATTGCTTTACTTACTATAAGTTGGAAAGAAAATCACAGCCAGTGTGCTTTTCCCTTAAAGGGGCCCCACCATGAATTTCACATTTTCATTTCTTTCTTGTTTTTTGGTCTTCCCAGTGTCTCTTCCAGCCCCCTCCCTCCCCCCCCCCCCCCCCCCCCCCCAAAAAAAAAAAAAAAAAAAACATTCCTACTGCTTTATTACAGACTCCATACTTCCTAATGCAGCCATTAATGACTCTTATGCAGTTTTATTACTGACTCTCTACTGCCTTATGCCCCCTCGAGTGACTTTTAATAATTTGGCCAAAGTCAGGTTTACAATTGTTAGTCAAAACACAAATTGTCCTAAGTCATTTAATCCTCTTCTTATGTTACATAACCGACAGCCATTGTTATTTGTAACTATGGATTATTATAGGCAGGGGAGAGACTCCTACATATTATGTTCGGTTCAAATGTGAAGCAGCCTGTTATAGCACCACCATATGGCCATGGGGTGGAGGTTCTACCTTGGCCTGAGTGAGTGAGTGTGCGTGTTATGCCGACCGGCCGAGCAGTGTCCGAGATTAGCCACGCACAGACAGACAGACAGAATCACCAAGGCTAAATCGTAATCCCCGGCCCCCCAGCCATTCCGGCTTGGTGGAGATAATCAAGTGTAAATTCATACAAATGAAATGTATAATAAAGGAATTTACTTTACATACACACAGAAAAATAATGGTTCTTAAATGGTTCTTTAAAAGGCTATATGGTTCTTTGAAGAACCATCGCCTACTAAAGAACCATTTTATTTAGCAAATGGTTCTTCAGATTCCTCATATGGTTCTTTGGGATTTAAAAGGTTCTTAGGCCTTTATGGAGGTTACAGTATGTATTTTGCAAATGTAAATTATAACCTACATATTAAAACAATTACAATTGCAGATGCAGAGATGGAAAGATTTATAAAAAACAATATCCTATATTAAAATTGTTTTAAAGGAGGACCTTTTAGCCAGCCGGCAGGCTTATCTCTGATGTCACTGACTCAGCCATAACCATGGAACTACACCCAAATATGAAGTGTATCTAACCTAAATGTGTTGTCATGGCATCAGGTGCAAACAAATCAGTCTGCTCCATATAGCCTATATGGGTACAAAAGGTAGCATGCCCATATATGGATATATACTGATGACATCAGGGATATAAAAGGGACTGACACATACAGAGATCTCCATATATGGGCATATCAGTTGGCAACATAAGTGTGAGCATGCCCAAACCATATTATGTGGGGCACAGCAGTGGCGGTCATTTTGCTGTCATAAAGATTTCTGAAAATATGCATATAAATTATTATAAACCTGGAACCAAGACATCCAGTCCTGGTAAATCATGACCATAAAACATCTTATTCTGTCAAAACATATTTGAAAAACACCAAAAATGTTTATTTATTAAATATGTAGGCTAATATAATTGTATATCATATAACATAATTTTTCAAATAGGCCTTGAATCATGACTAAACTAGGTGACTGAAACCTGTTGTCCCTTTGGGCATGGAATTACATTCTCTCTCTCTCTCTCTCTCTCTCTCTCTCTCTCTCTCTCTCTCTCTCTCCCCCCCCGCGCGCACCACGCACGCACGCACGCACGCACGCACGCACACACACACACACACACACACACACACACACACACACACACACAACACGCGGGCCATTATGTCGGCCCCGCCCACTTTTTCCTCCTCTCAGGATAGAGAATGAAATAAATGCTGCGTCACATCTCCGTTGAAACTGGAGTTTTATTTAGCTAAGTTTGTCACCTCCATTCTTCAACATTTCCTTCATTCTGGAAGTAAGGTAAGGTTTTTTCGACTTTGAACATGTTTTAGTTGACGTTAGAATGTTCCACTGCCATCATAACGAGCAGTAGTTAGTTACATGTGTTCTTTAGTTGACGTTAGAATGTTCCACTGCCATCATAACGAGCAGTAGTTAGTTACATGTGTTCTTTAGTTGACGTTAGAATGTTCCACTGCCATCATAACGAGCAGTAGTTAGTTACATGTGTTTGTTGTGACAGCCTGGAGCCAGGGCAGAGGGAAGAGACAACATAACTGTTGGTTAGCTGTTAGCTGCAGCTGCTAATTCAATTGACTGTTAGCTGAAAGCTAAGAAGGCATGTAGTTGAACATTTGATGTAAACTAGCTTAAAAGTCAAGTTTAGTAAAGTTGTTGAAGGCATTTTGAGTGATGTGTGGTCTGTGTTATTTAAATGACAGGTCAATGTGTTTAAAAAGAGGGGGAAATTGACTCAGTTGAGCTCTGTATTTCTCTGTATCCAGAACGTGTGAAGGGATTTGCTGGCAGCAAATGAAGACAAGATGGCTGTGAGAAAGCAAAGTAAGTTATCCTGTGGAATGTGTGTGTGTGTGTGTGTGTGTGTGTGTGTGTGTGTGTGTGTGTGTGTGTGTGTGTGTGTGTGTGTGTGTGTGTGTGTGTGTGTGTGTGTGTGTGACAATTGCATGTGTGCAATGACACATCCACACAAGATAATGGCACAAAATAATTAAATGTCAGTAATATGGAAAATTCTGTGTTTTTAGATTATAATTTATTTAGGCCTATGTTTTATATCAATGGTGAAATCGATGTTTGACAAGTATTGGACTAATGTTAAATATAAACATTTTGTTGACCCTACTGTACATTAAACTTCACCACTTTTCAACCTATCTTCATTTAATTGGTCCTCACTAATGTTCATGATAAAATAGCAAAATTCATTGAACTCCGTCTACCAGTGACATCATCGATGGGGAATCAAAACAAATAGAAACTAGGCTTTCTATTCTTGAAAAGTTGCAATGTTATAATGGAAGCCATTGTTTTCACTATAATAAAAATATATAAAAATAAAAAAAAGAATCTTCCAAACGATGTCATTGGTAGATGGATTTCTGAACTGCCCACAGCCCTCCTATGAGACAGAGTAGAGACACAATTGCGAGCATTAATGAAGATGGGTTGAGAAGTGGGTCATCATCATCAAAAGTGGTAATTAAGGTTTATGCAGTATAAGATGACTTAAATGGTAACAGTATATACAATTCTGAAGTCAATTTAATTTACATTTTAAAAGAATGAATGCAGCATTTTTTCTTTTTTAAATCATTTCAAGAGTAGCTGCCGCTGCCAGGAAGGGTTCTGAGGTCAGCACTGTAAGCTGGGACAGGCCACCGCCATCAGCATGTGTCTGCTGCTATTCTATGGTAAGTGGAGGAAGGGGTCACTGTGTCCGCACTGAAATTACTCAGTATTGCAAATGTAACCAAACTAGAGGTTCTGCTAGTATCTAGTAACTAGTCGCAAAGGCCCTCACATTCAGTAGGCTACGCTATCGACTATATATAGCTCTGAACACAGCACCACCAGTTCTTCAGTAAAAGATTAAAGCCAGGTACTTGGAAATAACCTCATCTTTGATTTTGAACTGCTGTTATTCTGGTTTATCCCCAGCATCATGCAGGCATCATCCTTTTGCACATACTGTCTTTTACCCACAATAATTGTGTGTGTGCATGTGTGTGTTGCAGCAGTATTGGTAGCAGTGACCGTATGGAACCAGAAAGGCAGTCGTCCCTGCTGAGCACGAGAGCTGGGAGGATATCAGACAAAACAACCTCGACTACAACGTTCTGTTTACAAAAGGTATTGGCATAAAAGTAAAAATATCAGAATCATATAAAGTATTTGTATCATGACATTGGATGTTGGATATGGGACACAGACCCCAAAAGGGCTGAGAAACTGCACTAGATGCATTGAAATCAGATTGGAGCAATCTGTTTCCTCAATTGTAATTCTAAGTGTAAACACTAACAGGATAATAAATGCACTAATTGTGCATGCACACATACATCTTTTTGGCCCCAGAAAGAGAAAGTGAACATTTAGAACAGTAAAAGACTAGGAGGTGCTGTTATTCCTATCGTCTATCATCCACACAAACCTACCGCTAACCATTTTCCATTTTGTATGAAAAGGATAGACTTAACTATCTTCAATGTGACTAACTGAACCTCCCCCTTCTTCAGAACGCGTACGACAGTGTCCCCTGTGCTCCAGCCTGTCCCAGTCGTCCACTCATCAAGTCCTCCCATGGCTCCTAGGAGGATGTGCACCCGGCTGGCTTCTCCTGCAGCAGCTTGGGTGCCCTGTACCACAGCATTCCCCACCACCATCACCATACGGCAAACAGCAGCTGCACTAGTTGTGACGCTGCTTACGACGCCAACGAAACTGGCCACGGCACGAGCGGGGACGTAAACGATGCCGGCTACGTGGATCTCGCCCAGGCAGGACGGCAGTCCCACGTCGACTTCAAGAGCTATGTAGCGCGCACTGCTTCAGCAGTGTTGGGATTGGAAATCTCATCAAAGATGATGCACAACCAACAGTCAGTGACTTGTCCCTTCAAGAACTTCCAGTGAACTTGCAGGCTCATTTTAAGAACTTGGAGGTACCCATTGCTGTTGATGAGAAGCTCTGGAAGAGTAAACACATTGTTTTGAACTCTGTCAAGTATGCGGCTGGAGCCTGTATGAGGTGGACTTGCTTTGTATTCTTCTTTTTTACTTGCACAGCACTTAAGAGATTTAAATGTTTTGAAACTGTTGTACTGATGTTGAATTTTGATTAAATGATGATTTGATTAAATTCAAAGACTTATAACTAATCTCGTGTTCATCTTTTCCTACAAATCTGATATATTTTAAAGTGTAGTGAAACATTTATTACCCTAAGAACCACTTTTTTAGCTGAAAAAAAAAATCTTTTTAGCTGAAGAACCATTTTTTAGCTGAAGAACCATTATAAAGTTCATTTTCCAAAAGGTTCTTCAGAGAACCTTTTTTTGAAATGGTTCTTTGAGGAACCAGAAATGGTTCCTCAAAGAACCATTTTTTTAATGGTTCTTTGAAGCACCTTTAACTCTCCCAACGCTTTGAACGTTCACGTTCGCCCGATTTCGCAAAATCTCCGCCAATACGGCGCTCGTTCGGTTCGTTCGTCTGATGACTGTAAGCTGATGAGGGGTCGCGCGGCCGTCTACTGTAAACACATTTTCCGCGGTGATGGTGTAAAAAATCCATTATGCGTTAGATCAACGGAGAACAATTCACTTCCTTGTTGATTTCCTCTGGCTGTAAGGCTCTGTGGCCAGTGACTGGTCTTCTTCTTCTTCAACACATAACAGGCAAATTCACATTCATTCTCGCATGACGCCGCCCTCTGCTGCCTGGCAGACCAAAGTGCACTATTGCACAACCCAAAAAAATAAAAATAAATAAATAAATGTCTGTCTGTCTATCTACTATAACGTCGCAAAGGTAAGCCGCTTTTTGATGGCACCAGACCCAATAAATAAATAAATAATCTGGCAGTAGGAGAGTTAATGGTTCTTTATCGAACCATTCGAATAAATGGTTCTTTAAAGAACCTTGGTGAAAAAGGTTCTTTGTGGAACCAAAAATGGTTCTTCTATGGAATCGCTCTGAAGAACCATTTTTGGTTCCAGTTGGAACCTTTTTTTTTCTGTGTGTAGCTCAGGTCTTTTCAGGTCACGATACCACTTTTATCCAGTCAGGAGAGAAAACTCACACAGTCAGGATAAACAAATGAGCTGACAAAGTTGACATTTTTTATTGGACCACTATAAAATGCATATAAATGGGTCCACTCCTGATTAGATGAAATTGGCAACCCACCTGAAAATGTATTTTTGAAGCGGTGAAAGCCGCTTCCAAGGAGTGGCTTTGTCTGTCCCGTACATGTTTTTTTTGAGGATTCCCATAGATTCTCAAGGAGTGGCTTTGTCTGTCCCGTACATGTCACGTGCATCCAATTGAGGATTGGTCAAGCATCACATGACAATTTGGCCCTCCAGACAAAATCATTCATTCATTCAGAATTTATAAAAATATAGAACTAAAGCACATAGAAAGTATAGATCTAGAACACAGAAAGTATAGTTCTACCACTTTTTCTAGTCACATGTTCAAATACTGGATTCTGATTGGCTAAATTCCGGAGGTTATGGCAGACAACCGCCGCAGTTGTGTGAGGACGAGATCAATGCGCCTCAGTGTACATCCGGGGACTTCAGGAGGTAGTCGGAACACCTTTCCCCCAACCAACATATGACGGTCGTAGCGGTCCTATGTTTACTAACGTGCGTACGACGTCGCCGATTTATTTGGATCCAATGCAATCCGCCAACTTTAAAGCCCCTTTTCTCTGAACCTATGCCTTTCTGGAAGCGAACAGCCTCTATTTACGGCCGGAACGGTCCTTCTAACTGACGTTAGCTTAGCTGTATGCTAGACATCTTTCTCTGCATGGAGTTGGCGTCATCTGGTGGTGAGTAGAAGATGTTGTTTGTGGAACTATTTGCTGTCGTCGCGGAAGTTTTATAGGCAATAATGATTGTAACTTAATATCCTTGCAAGTTACAACTATGTGTTTTCTTTCATGTATACGGAAAAAAGTGGTAGAAAAGCTATTTACCACTCGGGGTCGGACATTATGCTCTGATAATGTCCTGTGTGAGGGTGTTATCGGACTCGGCTTCGCCTCGTCCGATCACCCCCTCACACAGGACATTATCAGAGCATAATGTCCTCTCACTCGGGGTAAATTGCTTACATCTAGAACACAGATTCATAGCTCTAGAACACATAGAATAAAAATTCACCGCTTCACTTCGAACCGAGGTTTGATTTTCTCTGACCCCTGTTACTGAACAAACAGTAAATATCAATGATTATAGATTATAGAGCTTGAACTGAAATACGGTAATACATTATTATTTATACTTTTCTTTTTATACAATAAATGTATTCCTTTATTTAACCAAGTGCACATTGATTCTTATCTAATTATAGGAAACTATTAATTTGGGTGTCTTAAAGTCATCTTGCCATTCAGTGAATTCCACCTGGCTTAGGCTTTTTTGCTCTTCCAGTGTCATGTCTCTCTACTAGTACAACAGGAGATCGGCTCATACTCACAAGGCACAGCAGCATGACTTCTGTAGCAATGATGATTAAGATTATCGTCCACACTAACAAGATCAGACAGAATCTAATGTTCCATGTCTACACATCATTTGTCTGGAGTAGAAAGCAAAGGAGGCGTCCTTTTCATAAATCCTACATTATCAGAGGCTGAGCTATCAAAAATAATGAATTCTCCCCAGAAGTGGAGTGGACAGTTCCGTCCATTCTGTCAAGTAACTAACAGCAGTTTTGAGTTTTGCTGCTTAAAAGTCCAAAGGCTTATACATTTACACATGCTTCCACCATCAAATAATTAAGGCAGAGAGATAGCTCGACTGATTTTTCTACATGCTCAGAAGTGAGGAAAATCAAATTCCCATTGCCTGCAGCGCTGTTACATGAGTAAAGAGCGCCCTCTGTCAGTTCTATGTAGCATTGCCACCTTCCAAGATGGACTGGGGCCATCAGGCTTTTGCTGCCTGGGTACTTAGGCTGTATTTGAGGTACGTGAATTATAGACATAGTCTATGTACAGAGATTCCGTGCATTTACAGTATATGTAAGATTTGAAGCTATTTGTTTCAGCCGAAAGGCTCATTCCCACTGGGTGCGATAAAGATAAAGAAAATATCGTTTTCAATTGAAGTGGATGGCAGCATCCACACCACAACGATAAAGACAACAATAGCCGTAAATGATATCGTTTGGATCACTTTCTGGATCACATTATGACGTCAGATAATTATCTTTATCTTTATCGCCCGCAGTGGGAATGGGCCTTAATTGATGTTACATTGTAGTCTGATTTTAATTTGATGTTTTATCTCTTTAATGTAGCCTGTCTTTCTTTATGATATATTATTTTGTAAAGCACTCTTTTGGAAAAGCAACTTTTGGCTTGTTTTTCTGTTAAGTGGCGTGTAAATATTGTTAGTTGCAGATTGGGCTTTTTTGGGCTTGTTTTAAAACCGTAGTTGCTTATTTTGGGCTTGTTTCCAAATGTTGTTTAAACCATTGGTTCATGTCAAGGAATCCCAAAATAATGTATGTATTGTCCACCCAAAAATTGCTTATGTCATGACATGCCCAAAACAGACATATCTTCTGAGAGTGGTCTGATTACAAATGTGACGACAACCCCATCAGGCACCTACAGCCCTCCAGGGTAGGGAAACAGCAGATTGCATGTTAATTCATTGACATTTGTTTGCTCAGGTAAGCTTTATTGACACAGTCCCAGTGGTTCTGCATTCATTTAGGCAGTGCAGGCAGCATAGATCATTATATTAAAAAAACAATATAGTCTTTTCTTTCTGTTTCTGTAAAAAATTGCTTGTGTTATTGTTCTGTCCAAAAGATCTACAGTATATATACCTGTTCATTGTGTGTATATGTACAAATCTGAAAAGCAATAAAAAGTATTAATCAAAAAGAAGAAGAAAAAAAACAGTAGTCACAGCTGAGACTCTGAGGAACTTGAACTTGCTGACCCTTTCCACTAACAGCTCCATCGATGAAGATAGGCGTGTGCTCTCTCCTCAGCCTCCTGAAGTCCACCATCAGCTCCTTGGTCTTGTGACGTTGAGGCGAGGCTGTTGTGGAACCACAACAGACAGACTCATCGTTGTTGACAATCTGGCCTATCACACTGTCATGTCAGTGAGTGAGAAACAAATAGATAAATAGATAGAAATACTGTTCCTACGAAACAGTGTGGGCTCGCATGGAACACCGTGTATGGGCATAACGTTTTACCCAACGGGCACTACAACATGGAACACCATATATGGGCATAAGGATCTGCCCAACGGGCACTGCAACATTACTTCTGAGACTCCTACATTCAATCCCTCAGATACTAGATAGATATCTTTATTATCCCAAGGGGGAAACTCAGTTGCCCAGTGGTAGCCCAGTGGTAGCACAGCAGTAGTATACTGAGGGATTGAATGGTTCTCTCTTCCTCTCTCTCCAGACTCATTTCCCATTGGAAATGCATTGGGTGCTTAAATATTTCAAAAACTGCGAAAGATTTCATGTGGGTGCTGTTGTCATTTATATCAGGTCGCACTTGTTGGTGGTGATGTCACCAAGAACGCTGCTCCCTCATTGGCTAAAGGCTGTGCCTTTGTACTGTCGGACAGTTTTGAGGAGAATAACCTTACCTTACTATATAAAGATTTGGGAGAACATACTGGTCTCGCTTTCAGCAAACCCACAATAAGTGTATGTTGTGAGGATCAAGACATAATTTCAATCCATATTCAAACCTCTGAATGTAGTCATCACCTCCAGGCTCCAGTGGACCGGGCCTGAATGATGTTGACCTTAAAGTTTAATGTTTCTGCTGCTGCTAGCATTTTCCTACTCCCATCGAAATGAAAATCTTTCTTTATGGCAGACAATTTTAATGTTTTTCTACAACTGTATCGGAAGCCTGTTTGAAAATGATGAATTGTTTGACATTTGTGAACAGAACAGAGCCATAGTAGTCAGTGTAGGGTCAAGAGTTTTCCAAGAGTGAAGACAACTATTGTTCGATGGTGCAAATCTCTTTACTTTGTTGTACCGTAAGTGTCTGGACAGCAACACATTAATTACTACATTGTTAAGACAATATAATCCGATCGCACTATTGATTAAGGGATAACGTCACAGTTGAATCATACAATTCCCATCAGTTTGACGTATCAGATTCAGGGGTGGAAAATTATGACATGCCAAATAAACAAGGGATGAAAGGAGTATGCACTGTAGTACCTCTGTTTTGTCACAAAATGGGGCACTTTCCTAACATTCGAGTGGTCTCATTAGTATATCTGAAATTAAACATACTATATTGTGCATGCACTCAAAAGTATGTTGAAAAATAACATATTGATACCGTATGTACTGTATGTAGCATGTTTTATGGGATTTCGGATGCGTCTTGTCTATCCACAGAGCTTCCCCATCCTGCTGCATAAGACTTTTGTGAATGCCTTGAGAAGCAGTAACAACTTCCATCCAGCAGAGTATGCTGTTCTGCTGCCCTACACTTGTTCACTGAAAGTGTGTTCACTGCATGCTGTGTGTGTGTGTGTGTGTGTGTGTGTGTGTGTGTGTGTGTGTGTATGTGTGTGTGTGTGTGTGTGTGTGTGTATGTGTGTGTGCGTGCGTGCGTGCGTGTGCGTGTTCGCGCGCTCACGCTCGTGCGCTTGTGCGTGTGTCTGCGTGTGCGCACGTGCGCAAGTTCCTCTCCTGTTCCTTTTAACCTACAGTACTCTATTGTGTCCTCTATGTACAGTATAAAAGTGGCTCTGAACTGTAACCTAATCACTGGTGTTTAGTTCCAGCATAATCCTTGATCATCTGTCATATCATAGAAGTGTTTGTCTTTATTTTTGTTTTGTGTATTATCGTTTTTATTGTATTTTCCCCACAGATGCCTGTAATGTATCATGTGTACTTTTGTCCTCTCCTCTTTTAAGCTCTGGACAACCCAATGTAAATTATTTTAGGCTGAAAATGGGCAAAAAAATATCTTGACATGTCATGTCATTCCTGACATGCACTCTGATTGAAATTTTGCTTGAGCAGAGGACTGTACGCCATCTAAATGTATAAGAGGTCATCCAAAGGCTTGTCAACAGCAGGGTGTTGACTTTCTTTGCATTACTGTCTTCATTCTTTTCTGATTAGCTTACTTGCTTAATTTGGGGAGGGTATTACATGCATGCCGTTATTACAGTCATGTCTATTTATGTAAATGTCCAGCTCTGTAGTTTTTGTTGTTGTTTTTATTTTGACCCCCAAGAAGTCTCATATTGTGATTAAACATCTCTTTTACAAGAGACACTTGACTAAGGAAAATAGCCTTGGGAACCAACGGCTCGAGGGCCATGTGGCCCATAGGTCAAGACTAAGAGCCTATCGGCCGTTTCCGTAGCGTGATGTGGCTTGATGTACAAGTACACCCAGTGGACACGACGCTTGTACTGTATGTCACAGTGACTTACCCCCAATCCAACCCTTGATACCGAATGGCAAGCAGGGAGGCATTAGGTACCATTTTTATAGTCTTTGATATGACTCCGCTGGGTATTGAATCTCAACCTCTAGTCTCAAAGCGGACACTGTAACCATGAGGCCACTGAGCTGGTACTTGGCCAAGGTAGCAGCCATATAAAATCACAGCATATTAAAATTCAACATATACTGTAAGTATTACACAATGCACAAACATCCCCAATAAAATAGAAGAACAGTAATTCAAAAACAGTGGCCTCACAAAAACCAACCGCATGCTTCTGTCGCCATATCCTTTATGGGGTCCTTAAATTAATTAATATTTATAAATGTGTATGATTTTAAATCCGTTTGTAGATTTTTCCATGTCCAAGGTGGAAAATGCAATTTCCCCCAGATCTGTCGTTCTGTTGTTGATCAGTTTTTATGTTGATATACAATACAAAATCCAAGCTTTAGTTCACTATGAAAGGGTCAGACTGACCCTTGTGTACAGCCATTCAGTCCAACCAGGTGCCACATTAGGCACAATGCCAACCCGTTTCAGTATGAACAAAGTGTAACTAACTTCCAGCAAGTGTGTGTAATTAATTAATTTAAAAAGTAAACTTTTTAATTAATTTCAGAGGAGAGCTGCCTATAAACATTCAAATTGTTATCGTTAGCCCACCATGCTTGATAAAATGATGCACCAGTCACTCTCATAGTCATTTCCAGTTACTTTTTAATCGCTCTCCCTTGACAGCTGTATTCAGACTGAAGCAAAATGACATTCTTCATTGTAGCTGGGGACAATCAAACCTAATTACAGGCTACAGGACAGGTCATACTGCGGGAACACATTATGGATGCATACAAGACCTCACGTGCCCCCACCTGGGACAGTCCAACCACCTGTCTCTCTTTCTGACACCTGCCTACTGACCTCTCATCAACAACACTAAATCTCTAGGTCAGTGAAGGTTAGGACAGATTGGGCTGCCTCACAAGTCCAGGACTGCTTTGAGTGCACTTATTGCATGGAACCCATTTGTGAGATAGGCAACTCAAGACTCACACATAGACATTGAGTTATTGGGGCACAGTCCTATTCTACTATACAACTGTTTGGGCAATTTCTCTACCACCAACACTACCTTAACCAGAGACCATTAATGAACAATGATGTCTGAAATCTGCTTACAGCACAGCTAATAGCACTGATACTTATTAGATTAGCTTAAAAGAGCTATAGTCAACTTTTTCTTGAAAAACGGATGCTAAAATAAAAGTAATGTCTCGAAAATATTTTATACAAAAATAAGCTTCATACATGTGTTTCTGTTAAAAAATGACCACAAAAAGCGTAAAATAATGATAAAATAATCATTTTGGCCATTATCGGACCGACACTTTGTTTACATTCTAGTCTATTCTTTGATAGGGTTAGACTAGGATGTAAACAAAGTGTCGGCCCGACAATGGCCAAAATGATTATTTTATTATTATTTTACGCTTTTTGTGGTAATTTTTGAATTGAAACACATATGAAGCTTATTTTTTTATAAAATATTTTCAAAACATTATTTTTATTTTAGCATCCGTTTTTCAAGAAAAAAGTTGACTATAGCTCCTTTAACATCTTTCTTTACTCGTTTTGGCAGAGACAACATGAAAGCTAGATAGCATTTTTGGGTTTTACAAAACATTTTTACTGATTAGGTGCGTGTTCTACCTACGTTATTGTTTGTTGTTGTATTGTTGTTGATGTATTGATGTATTATCTTGCTTATTATCTTGCTTATTGTATCGATGTATTAGAGCAGTGAAAGCCTTGCTGCTTGATGACTACCAGGTGCTCACACAGTGCACATGACACATGTCTTATGCGGTATCTGTAAACACAAGGCCCAATAGCGATGCTGGTCATGTTTAGGCTACTGTAATAACTGTGCTGATCAACTGGCAGAGGTCTTCAACAGGCTTAATGAAGTGCCAGGTGCTGAGGACCGTGCACCACAGAGGGCATACTGACGTACTGCATTACAGCGTGTAGTGGTTGTCAAGAAAGACACATTATAGGAATTCAACTACCAGACATAAAGGACATCTACAGAACCCACTTGGACTGTACACAGAAAGCTACCAGCTTCACCAGAGAACCCGCTCAACCAGCCATTGCCCGTTTTCCCTCCTACCATCCTATCCACAGGTTTCCAACGCCCCATAGTGCATTGCGCAGACGCTGTACCGAGCTTCCGGCGCCGCAGCCGATTGTGATTTACAAGCTCACAACGGGCTGCATCTGCGACGCGACGTGAGCTTGTGTATCTGCTGTTAAACCGGAATTGTGGTCCAAATAATCTCCAGTAAACTCCCGCGGAAACAGGTGGATAAGCACTTCCTGATTATACATGCCCAGAATGCCCACCTCCAGTGTGCCCACACACACACACACATGCTGTATAAATGTAGCCAAATTGTTTACTACATTTGTGCACTCTAAAGAGTTGAATAAACACTGAGGATTTTACTATGTCTGTGCATCATCTGGAGCCATAAAAAGCACCCAGAGTGCTTTGCTCAATGATGTTGGAACAACAAAGGTTCAGGAGAATAGACCACACCGGATAACCACCTTCTCTCTTCCCTAATCATCTCCAATCTAACCTGCTTTTCTCCTCCCCACCTCGCTTGCTACAGGTCTAACTGATAACACCTCCTCCCTTATCTCCTCCTACCAGGTTAATCAAGCGCTGTATTTAAACCTGGCCGTGCCCACAGCACTTCCCTGCTCAGTTTCTCGCAACGCGTTGAACTAAGCACCCGTACACTCGTACAAAACCATACCCTACCGTCTTCGACGTAAAACTCGCTTGTCCTAATCGACAATCCGCCCGCTTTACTTGACGTAACTCGCTGTCTTAATCGACAATCCGCCCGCTTTACTTGCTAACCACGTACGCTGAAGAGCCATGGATCTCCCCGCTTCCGAGGACGAGATTCCACCCACCACCGACCTCCGCCTCGTTCTCGACAAGCAGAGAGCCACGGCCACTGCCACCACTGCATCTCCAACCACAGCAACTTCCATCACAGCTACGCTGTCATCATCCCTCGCCCCCACCCCGTTGGACCTGCACAGCGGACCGCAAGCCTCCCCTACAAGCCACCATTCCATTCCACACCATCATCTCATGCCTCAACTCCACTCACCGCCTCACCGCCGTCACCGCTCTTGGTCCATCTGCGCGGACTCGCTCCGCCACGTCCCTTCCACGCTCCAGGTCAGTCTCTCCTTCCCTTTCCATTAACGACTGGACCGTAGCTGGTTTACAGAAACGTCTGACTAGTTGCAAAGTTGTATTTCCCCGCACTGCAACCAAGTCTGTTTTGTTTTGCTTGTGTAGTAATCTCATACAAGCTCCTCCTCGCCCGGTCCGTCGCACATTGATGACGCGAGACCCGTAGGCGAGTCAGAGGGAAATCCCAGGGATCCCCCCCCCCCCCCCCCCAGAAAAGCTACACGTAAAACTCACCATGTATCCCTCCCCACCGTAACCATTAATGCCACTCCAACACCAGTTGCCGTATCCCCATCTTCGCACAGTCTTATCCACTGCTCCATTTGCTTGTATGCACAGGGGACTGCGCAAACGCAAACCCCCATTCATTCTTCCATCATTCAATTCAATTCAAAGGAGCTTTATTGGCATGAGAAAACATATGTTTACATTGCCAAAGCAAGTATCACAATTACATTAAAAACAGTTGAAAATGGGGAACATATATACAGTTGGAGGGGGTACAGACAGCATTGAGTAAACAGAGCTATGTCGCATCGTGACATTTTATATACGGGGTACAAAATGCATTTAAAGGTATCCGCTCTGTTTCATACTGCATGTGCACCCTCATTCCCGTCCAAACACAAACACCCCCCCCCCCTCCCAATCAGGCCACGGTTCTAACAATCCAGAGCCAAGCTGCCCCCCTCCCCCCCCCTCCCCCCTTCCTCTCCCCACTGCTAACCATCGCATTATGCAACTCCAGGCTCCAACTGCCTTTCCAACTGCTCTCCCCCCCCCCCCCCCCCCCGCCCTTCCTCCCCTCCCCACGGTTATTCAGCCTGTACTTCAGCCTGTAATTCCTCCCTCCATGATTAATCAGCCATTTTTCCCCAACCCTGGACCCAATATGCCCACGATTAATCAATCCGCATTATTTCCAGCCCAAGCCCCACTACCCTTCCCCCACCCCTTCGCCACAGCCCATCAGGCCGCCCACTGCAACCCGCAGCTCCAAACGGCCCCCCCACCCTACCAACCCATGGCTCAGGCCCACGTTCACACCCCCATACCTCATTGTTCTTTTCCCTCTCCACAGCCCTGCCTGCACCCGTACCCCCGTCGGCCATCGCCGCCAACCCGATGCCGGTGTCAAACACACTCCGCATCCAGATCCTCCAGGGCATGGACGCGGACCTAGCCGCTTTAATCAAACCCTCTGCTTTCTCCCACCAGGCCAGGACCGTAGACTGCGGAGGGGTGTCCATCGCCCTCCGCGATCTCAATTCCTCCACTAACCCCACCATTCTCTCCCCCACAGAGTTTGTCCTGGCTTTCTCCCTCTACCGGAACGGCATTTGTTCCGTTTTTCCCCTACCGCAGGCAGGAGCTGAATGATTATATGCAGATAATCATCGACCTAGCCTTGCGCTTTTCGGCTTGTAGCGGCTTCCTTTGGGGTTCAGAATGGACCAGCCGCTCTGTCCTCATTCCAGTATTCATTCCATTATTCATTCCATTATTCTCTCCAGCATTCACTCCAGTATCCACTCAGACAACCAAACCACCGTAGAGATAATTAACAAGGCAGTTCCTCCTCACTCCCCATTCACACGCTCAGGCACAGTAAAACGGAGCATCGACTCCCATTTACCCTGCACACGACCTCCGCCAAGCTCACTCAGTGCTCGTCCATAAATCACGGCTCCTTTTTGGGGACTCTGTTCGGGCCCAGCCATAAGCTGTCCAGAGACAAGCCGTCCAGACACAGGCTGTCCAGAGCCCCAGAGCCAAACTACCCAGGGCTCGTGCCCCGAGCACTCAGCCCCCCCCGCCTTCTCCGCTCCACTCAGCAATGCCCGTCCTCACTAAAACATCACAATCCCTCCCGTTAACTCACTGGGTTCATTCCACCATCCATCAAACCATTCACTCCTCTCCAACCCGGCCAATCCCCCCATCCACAACAGCAACCATTCACTCACTACAGTCACGGCGTTCCGCCGCCGTCCTGTCACCTAAGCAAAGGCGTTTCCGCCTTCTCCCTGTCACCCAAGCAAAGGCGTTCCGCCTTCCCCTCGTCTAAGCAAAGGCGTTCCGCCTTCCCCTCGACTAAGCCAGGCGCTCGCCGACCTTCCTGTCACCTAACCAAAGCGTCGTCGCCGCTTTACTTAGCAGGTGTTGTTGCCACCTTCCTGTCACCTAACCAAAGCGTTGTCGCCGCTTTACTTAGCAGGTGTTGTTGCCACCTTCCTGTCCCGAGGCACCTCCCTGGCCTCTTCTTTTCCCCATTCTACCTCCAAACGTATTTCCATGCCTCCATGTTCTCCAAATACATTTTAATAAATACAACCCAAGTGTGTCTCTGTTTGATGGTGTGGTCTTTACTAGTGAAATGATGTTGGAACAACAAAGGTTCAGGAGAATAGACCACACCGGATAACCACCTTCTCTCTTCCCTAATCATCTCCAATCTAACCTGCTTTTCTCCTCCCCACCTCGCTTGCTACAGGTCTAACTGATAACACCTCCTCCCTTATCTCCTCCTACCAGGTTAATCAAGCGCTGTATTTAAACCTGGCCGTGCCCACAGCACTTCCCTGCTCAGTTTCTCGCATCCCGCCTCCACCCCATTCTCCTCCCTATCTACAGTAACTAACCTTCTCACGCATCCTTCTCAGATAACTAACATTCATTTGCATCCTTCCACAGATACCAGTTCCAAAAGGGGGGACTCTGTTCGGGCCCAGCCATAAGCTGTCCAGAGACAAGCCGTCCAGACACAGGCTGTCCAGAGCCCCAGAGCCAAACTACCCAGGGCTCGTGCCCCGAGCACTCAGCCCCCCCCGCCTTCTCCGCTCCACTCAGCAATGCCCGTCCTCACTAAAACATCACAATCCCTCCCGTTAACTCACTGGGTTCATTCCACCATCCATCAAACCATTCACTCCTCTCCAACCCGGCCAATCCCCCCATCCACAACAGCAACCATTCACTCACTACAGTCACGGCGTTCCGCCGCCGTCCTGTCACCTAAGCAAAGGCGTTTCCGCCTTCTCCCTGTCACCCAAGCAAAGGCGTTCCGCCTTCCCCTCGTCTAAGCAAAGGCGTTCCGCCTTCCCCTCGACTAAGCCAGGCGCTCGCCGACCTTCCTGTCACCTAACCAAAGCGTCGTCGCCGCTTTACTTAGCAGGTGTTGTTGCCACCTTCCTGTCACCTAACCAAAGCGTTGTCGCCGCTTTACTTAGCAGGTGTTGTTGCCACCTTCCTGTCCCGAGGCACCTCCCTGGCCTCTTCTTTTCCCCATTCTACCTCCAAACGTATTTCCATGCCTCCATGTTCTCCAAATACATTTTAATAAATACAACCCAAGTGTGTCTCTGTTTGATGGTGTGGTCTTTACTAGTGAAAAGGTTGTTGAGCAGCAGGCTGTGTTGAGTGTGAGGAATGGCCTGTTGTCATCTGCCTCCTGGTCATGTTGTACTGTACCTACTCCCTGAAGGTAAGAGTGTATACTGTATATCGTTGCTGTCGGGCAGAAACCTTGTATCTCTGTTTCAACTTTGTGTTTGTTTGTTTTTTCATAAATGAATGTCCTACTTTGTTGTACAAGAGTGTCGTGCAAAAGTATCAACATTGGCAATCTTAAAGTCTCACAGCGTGATTCTTTGTGAGCTTGTAGATCTGCTATTTTAGCTAGAAAAATAGCAGATACATTTCCTGAAAAGTAACAGTTTGGTTAATAAAAGGTTGGTTTCCATTGACAACGATGATATGCATAAGACAGAGGGGTTTTCAATATGTATTATTATTATTATTATTATGGATGCGCTATGATTTTATGAGCCAGTATTATTTTGTAACGGTCAGTTATCATGCCATTAATGCTGCACACTCGTGCCCCACTTATCTTGTCACCCAATCTCTGCACACAACTGTGATGAAGGTCACTGACTGAAAGCTGAGACCAATAAATGTTCTTTTTTCGCAGCTGACTGAAGTGTGCTGCTGACAGGACCTTTCTTAAATATTTAAGAAACAAAAATCCTACACATAAACAAGTAATACAGGTGTTTAACAATAATTTCACTCTTGGGAGTGTAAAATGAAAACCACTGTAGACTGTATAGTAAAGTACATTATTTAGAGATTTTACACAATTAGAGAATGTAGAAGAATTGTTATTTTGCCTGTTATCTCTCCTATGGCACCACATCAATACAGCATGGAATTGTGGACAACATCTTATCCAACGCTTAGAAAATATTCAAAGGTTTGGGTCTGAGTGTGGAAATGGTGGTCCGTGGCTCAACTGCCGAA
The DNA here is from genome assembly GCF_963921795.1 of Nannobrachium achirus. NCBI lineage: Eukaryota > Metazoa > Chordata > Actinopteri > Myctophiformes > Myctophidae > Nannobrachium > Nannobrachium achirus. The sequence continues at coordinate 33,978,899 of NC_137826.1, forward strand.
CTAATGGACCTTGATGGGTTGAAAACCACTGTACTAGAGCTACAGTATATCACATACTGCACAACCCCAGTTCTGAAGCGCTTACAGTACTGTACATGAACCTGAAATAGATCTATATATAAACACCACGTTTTGGAGCAAAGAACCCCCAGGGCTAATTTAGACAGCTTCTTGAGTAGCTGTTTGTTGTTGTGTTTAACAATACAGGCTCAGGAAGCAGATGATGGCCCACATACAGTACATAGCCATACCTCTGCAGCCCTCTCCTCTCCTCTCCCGCTCTCACCTACTGCTGCACAGTATGATGAGTGGTCTGGTCACACAGCCTGAGGGTCACCTACACACCTTTCCATTCAATTTACCATGACATCTGGAACACCTGTCAAAAACAGTCTGCCAGAAAGGGATCTATGATGTCAACTCAAAGGAAAAGGTCCGGAACGTGCTATATTAAAAAGGATGCTCTTTATTAATTTGGCGTTTCGGTTGTTTAGACCTTCATCAGGTCTTCACCCTTTTTGCAAGACAGTGTGAGGGACCTTTTTCTTAACAGTAACTTAACGGTTCAGCTTTAACATTATGTTCAAAAATATAACATTTTCTGACGTCATCATGATGTAGATTTGCAGATGATGTAGGCTGGAAGATCTGTCACCTGCCTCGTGTGTAGATTTAAATATGGCAGTGAGAGAGGAGGGGTGAGAGAGAAAGAGAGAGAGAGAGGGAGGGAGGGAGGGAGAGAGAGAGGGAGAGACTTTTGAGTCTGTTGCACACTAACATAATCCTGCAATTATTTGCATTTTAACAGATTTTTTTTGGTAGGCTAGTCTGTAGCTGACAGACAGCAGGTGTTGTTGGATTGGCCATAGCCTAGAGCAGACCAAACTTTTTAGCTCAGGACCCAAAAGAGAATTGCCCAGGAACCAAACTAGAGAAAACAGCAGATCTACAAGCTCACAACGCGTCACTTCTCGCTGCATCACTTCTATTTTCACTAGGCTGCTACTTAAACATTTTGTTTTCTAATTTATGGAATTTTTTACACCTTTATTTTATTTATTCATGAAATGATTTTTTCTTTTTTTCATATCATGAAAATGTTAGCTCTTTGGGGTTAGGGTTTCGGTTACGTTTTTTGAAAATGTTTTGAAATAATAATAATTAGGACATTATATACTGTTAGGACAAAAATAATGGACCCATAAAAATGTGTCCCACAAATGGGTCCCGAGCCAGTGTTTGGGAACCAGTGGTGTTGAGCTATTACATGACTTTAAAAAGACGTTTTTACGGTGTGTTGAGAGAGGTAGGTAGCACGGATTATCACCACCGTGGACAAATGGAGAAATGAGGACAGACCAGAGTTCTGAAGCAATGTAATTGAGTTATATAGCGATGATGGCACGTTTGTTTTAGTTTGCTTTATTTTATTTATTTATTTTTTGTTCTATACTCATCTCAAGAATTACATTTTTTTGCAGGGAACACCTATGTGTCGATAAGAAAAAGATCTGGGTGTTGTCAGAGAGGAATGAGAGGAGGAGGGGGGCATTATGAGGTGTTCTTTTTTTGGAAAAGGGGGAGACATGCAGACGGACACGGAGAAGAAGGTGTATTGATGATGATGTGCGAAAGCTTATTGCGACGCGCTTACTTTGACCAGAAATAACTGCGATAACGGACGAAATGGCGTAGTAAAAAAATACACCGAATGTTAGCGTTTGAATGTTAGCGTTTTTTATGGACGGACCATCATCGTCATTCCGTGTCACTCGCATCGAATCGTTTAGGTGAGTAAAAAGTCATATGTTCCGCAATTAGAAACGTGATGTGTCCATCATATATGCCCTGCTGTGTGTTTCATGTGTGCGCAATCTGGGTTCGATGTTCTCTACCATGATTTTGTGTCTCTGTACATAACACACGCATATCGCCTCTGACGCACTGTCACAGTTGGAGAATGAGATGTCAGTCGGCAAAACCTTCATGCCAATTTGTTGCTATATCACGTTTTCTCTGTTTCTGTGCTGTGGGATGGATGGCGGTGTACGTATAGGTTTGAGTGGCCTCGCCTGTTGATAAGCTATATGCATGTTTAATGTTTGATAGGATTATGTAGGCTGTTATATCTAGTGAACAAACGTGTTTTAAGTGATCTCGATCATTTTATTAGTTTATTTCCTTGTGAATCAAGATCATATAGCCTACGCACTCGGATTGGATTTGAAGCAGGACTGTGATGGCCACTGTCAAACAGCCCGGACAGTCTAATCGGCTGTTGAGCTCAACTGTGGCCCAATTTGTCCATCATTAGTAGCCTACTCTGGTCTATGGAGAGACCCACCCCCCACCCCTCTTTTTTTCCTCCGCCAGGCCGAAAGGCATGGCCGAGACTATGTTTTGCCCCCTGTCCGTCCTTCCGTCCGTGTGTGTGTCCGTCCGTCCATTTGTCTGTCTGTTACCAACTAATCTCCGGCACTGTTGGCGGTTGCTGCCAAACTGTGCACACACTGGATGCCAATTCAGAACCTCTGCCCCACATTTTTCACATGGGCCTGTTCTAGCGCAATCATGAGGCGGATTATTTGCTAAACGCATATTTTGGCAGTAGCCTACTCCTACAGATCTTGTCCAAAAATCACACACATCGGTAGACAGTATCTCTACAGCCATGTGATATGGATCTGTCTGATCTTCCATATTCCATCCTGATTGACCAAGATTGGCTTCCAAAGTTTGCAGGATTGGTCGGTTTGGAACAAAATGCCTCAAATCATGATCACAGCTTGCAATTTTGGTTATAATATGCACGCACATTCCCACTAGGCCAAGGAAGAAATGTCACTTCAAAGTTTTCAAATCAGCCTCCTGGTGGCGCTATAACAGGCCGATTCATGTTTCTACCACTTTTTCGAGTCACGTGTTCAAATACTGGATTCTGATTGGCTAAATTCCGGAGGTTATCAGAGGACAACTGCCGCAAAGTTGTGTGTCCGAGATCAATGCGCCTCAGTGTACATCCGGGGACTTCAGGAGGTCCTTTCCCCCAACCAACAAATGACGGTGGCAACGGTCCTATGTTTACTAACGTGCATGCTATAGTCGCCGATTTATTTGGATCCAATGCAATCCGCCAACTTTAAAGCCCCTTTTCTCTGAACCTATGCCTTTCTGGAAGCGAACAGCCTCTATTTACGGCCGGAACGGTACTTCTAACTGACGTTAGCTTAGCTGTAAGCTAGACGCATGGATTAGTATGGAGTTGGCGCCATCTGTTGGTGAGTAGAAGATGTTGTTTGTGGAACTATCTGCTGTCTCGCGGAAGTTTTATAGGCAATAATGATTGTAACTTAAGATCCTTGCAAGTTACAACTATGTGTTTTCTTTCATGTATACGGGAAAAAGTGGTAGAAAAGCTATTTACCACTCGGGGTCGGACATTATGCTCTCATAATGTCCTGAGTGATGGTGTTATCGGACTCGGCTGCGCCTCGTCCGATAACACCATCACTGCGGACATTATGAGAGCATAATGTCCTCTCACTCGGGGTAAATTGCTTACTTTTACCTAGCCTTACATTAAGACGCATTCTGCCGAGACTTTCGCATTGTGAATTGGGGCGACGGCAGAAAGCGTCTTATCGACTTGTCAGACAGGTCCGGAGTATGGTCTGCAAAACTGCTACTGCGGCTCTACACATGCACACATGCGAGACATATCTTCCGTACAAGTTCTGCAAGGTTTTTGCGACTTGTCCGGAAGCCTTGTTTAATGTATTAGTCCGTATTGTTAAATAAAATGAGTTTTTACCAAGTGTACAGCTTTTCCTCGTTTGCTACAACGTTAGCTGCAACAGCGCCCGTTGGTGGCTGGAAGCATTATTGTGCATTCTTCCGTATACACTTACGTCATGTCCTTGTATGAGCGAATGGGGGAATGGATGAACGTCACGTGATAAGTGCAGCCATCTTTAACCAAACCAGAGATGCTAGATTTGGAAAAGACACACACTTGGTAAAAACTCATTTTATTTAACAATACGGACTAATACATTAAACAAGGCTTCCGGACAAGTCGCAAAAACCTTGCAGAACTTGTACGGAAGATATGTCTCGCATGTGTGCATGTGTAGAGCCGCAGTAGCAGTTTTGCAGACCATACTCCGGACCTGTCTGACAAGTCGGTAAGACGCTTTCTGCCGTCGCCCCAATTCACAATGCGAAAGTCTCGGCAGAATGCGTCTTAATGTAAGGCTAGTTTTTACCTATAACTCCATCGATCAGTGTAAAACTTTGCACGAAAAAAAAAGGAAAAACCTTTGCCCTGCATCTTTCACATGTAGCCTAGTTTTTATAGTGCCACCAGGAGGCCAACTTGTGTAAAATACATCTTTTGATATTACCCCTTCAGATTTGATCAAAAAATTGCAAATCAGTACAAAGTATCTCTATAGTCATATGATCAAGACAGATCTGTTCGATATTTCATAATCCATCCTAATTGGCTAACATTGGCTTCCAAAGTTTGCAGGATTGGTCCGTTTTGAACAAAATGCCTCAAATCTTGAACGCAGCTTATGATTTCTGTGAAATTTGGAACGCACATTCCCACTAGGTCAAGGAACAAATTCACATACCGGTAGGCCTGTTTTAGCGCCACCAGCAGGTTGACTTTTGCAAAACACATTTTTGGAACAAGATGCCTCAAATGATTCATGCAGTGCCGATTGCCAAGAAAGGCCAAAGAAGACATGGCATCCTTTTCACTTTGGTTTATTATAGGGCCACCAGGAGGCCACAAACCTGACCTGGCAGAGACCTGTGCTCTGAAGAGCACCACTTCTAGTGTCTCTCTCTCACTCACACACACACACACACACACACACACACACACACACACACACACACACACACACACACACACACACACACACACACAGGCACACACAGGCACACACACACACACAGGCACACACACATACACGCACATGCACGCATACGCACGCATGCACAAACATAGTTTTAGCATGCATGTGTGTGAAATGCAAGCATGCGGCTGTCAGATATGCATGTGCACAAACACACGCACGTAAGCAGCATATGCACTGTGAAGATGCAGGTAGGATTGTGAATTGTGATTAAAGGCAGTCTCTTGATGATCCAGCAGAGCTCCATTAACATTCAGTGCTGGTTGGCCGGTGCTCGGCTGACGACAGACAACAGGACCTCTGTTCTGATGGGTCATGCATGAGCTCGTACCCTGGCCCTGTCCTCTTTAAGGTGATAATACAGAAGTCCCCAGCCAAATGTATTTCACTTAAAATATCTCTATAAATATTTTTTAAATATTTTATTATTATTGTTATTTTGCACCAATGCATTTTTCACAAGTGTGATATTTACATTTTGCAAAGCCAAGGGTGATTTTGAGGACTTTTGCAGATATTGTTATGCATGGCACTTACTTTATGCATGTCCCCTGGGAACCACAGTGTCATTCTCTTATCGTTGTTGTCGGGTGGAAACCTTGTATGTTCAAAACCGTTCGTTTTGTATTTGGCATTTAAAATAGTGAAAATAGCTGATCTACAGTACAAGCACACAACGCCTCGCACCACAAGGCGTTGTGTGCTTGTAGATCTGCTATTTTCACTAGTTTTGTGGGTCTTGTATGATGAAGCAGGGCTTTACTTTACGAAAAAACATACAAATTTGAAACCTGGAGATACAAGGTTTCTGCCCGACAGTGACGTTATCATTTAGCTGTATAGCGATGTCACATCATAGTGCATTCAGCATGAACCGGTCTCACTCACCCAAATACACACATCACACAGGACATTACATGTGGTTTTCCTTTTTGTGTGTGAACCCTATCCTTATTAAGCCTCTAATTTACCAAGAAGTTGTACCAGCAAGCAGCTGAACTTTCAAAATGCTTGCTACTACTTATTCCTTTAGTTTGTTGTCTCATTCTTGAGAAGACACCTTGCTTGCTACCACCTCCCACATTTGCTAAAAAGTCTCCTTTACATAAGGGAAGGATGGTACTGTGAAACCATGCTGAGAAAATCAGAGGGTTGCCTAACTGCCTTTGAATGTTATCTCAGAAATATTGGAAGAGACAGAAGCAATAGTGAGAATGCCCGTGTGTGTACAGGAATTGGTCAAGTAGAAAAAGACAAAGGAATAATTTCAGAGCTACAAACACCCTAGATAGGTGGTGACATTGACTTTTATCAGGTTATTTTGTCATGTTCAGTTTTGAAATGGCTTAATAGTGGAAGATAGCCGTAGCAGTATGTGTTTAATATATCATCTTCATTTATTGGTGAACCATCCCTTAAAGCTGCACTCCTTGGGGGCTAGGCAATCGCTGATGCTGCAACAATGGATAGGATGAAATATCCCCATTTAGAACATAATAAATAAATAGCTGCAGGGCTTATTATATTACATTGATCCAAAGAGGCTTAATTTGAGAAGGTGTTTCTGATTTAGCAGACTAGCGGCTACTGTAAGTGACATTACTTTAGTATCAAGTTGTCAGCAACAGTATACTGTCTTTTAAATGTAGGCACGGTCCTTGAGTTCAGTCATCATGAGTAGTAATTTTAACATTTGGCTTAAGCTGAAATTTAAATGACATACTGCATGCAGAAAACATTCAAGGAATGTAGTACAGTATGTAAGCTATACTGCATCGGTTCAAGTTATCATGTCTGATACAATAAACTACAACCAATACATTATATATAATTTAGAGCGTACCTTGCTACTGCCAAGCGTGTCTGTGATGCGACTTTAAACGACCTTATCAATGTTTTGCTTGACAAAGGTAGCAAGTAAAACAACTTCAACTTTAAACTAGAAAGATCAGTTAGGAGAAGCTCTGCAAAATAAATTGTTTAGGCCTATCTGAAAAGAAAGAAGGAAAGAAAAAGTTGGACAAGTACTATAGTCGGGCAACCAATCTGCTATTTTTGCCCCAGGGTTCATGTGGCTGGGCGGAACCTGAGGCTGGGCGGAACCTGACGCACACTCCAGATGTTAGCTTTGAAGACTCTGTAAAGAAAAAAGAACTGATTTGTTTCTAAACACGTCAGTGTTAATTTTGACAGCAAATTCTGATTTAGTCATCTTAGTCGACCAAATATCAAAATCTTTAGTCTTAGTCTCAAATTCAATGCAGTGTTCATTTAATCTTAGTCTTTTGAATAACGTACCATTTAGTTTTAGTCATCTTTTAGTCTTTTATGCCTCATTCACATACAGAAAAGCCAAGCTAATGGTTTGCTTGGTAATTCAATGTATTCTCTATGCAAACCAGCTGGAAAGCTGGAAAAAAAGCTTGGACATTTTTAAAGCTGGTTTGCATCAATACATTGAATTACCAAGCAAACCATTAGCTTGGCTTCTCAATGCGAATGCAGCATCAGTCTTAGTCAACACAATTAACACTGAAACACATGGTCATGGTAGAAAACATGTACTTTTTCTCGAACATAATATGTTTTACTGAATGGTGGAGTGAGACTATTTCTTCACCATATCAGAGTTATGATCTTTTGGGCTCTGAGCTGGGAGGAAATCAGACCTAATGACTCACCATGGTCTTACTGTAACCTATGCCAATCATATGTACAGTGCTGTCATCCAACCATGATTTCAGGCAATATAACTCTGTAATGTGAATCTTTGTTTTCAGTGACCATAGGCCAAGCTTAATATCAGCCCTATTATCACAGTGTCACATCATGGCAAACTAGGCAAAATATCGACAAGGTCATAACGTGTCACGTGTGAGCTCATATATTGTCTATTTTCGCCACGCAACATATGATGAGATATAAACAAGGCATCAGCAATTGTTGTGGTACAGTTACCACATGTCGGCTAGAGCACTGGTTCCCAAACAGTGGGTCGAGACCCAATAGTGGTCACGGACCAATTTGTATGGGTCACGACTTGAGTAAAATTTACTTTTCCTACATTCATTTTTTTAGATAATAATTTTAATTAACAAATTGAATGAATTATTGGAATTATTAATTCCATAAATAGAAAATTATAACAATTAAGATAGTAGTGAAAATAGCCGATCTACAAGCTCGCAACACTGCGCGAAGTGACGTGTTGTGCGCTTGTAGATCTGCTATTTTCAGTAGGTTGGGTCCTGGGCAAATTTCTAATCTCTCTTTTGGGTCTTGACCTGAAAGGTTTGGGAACCACTGAGCTAGAGAGCTGGTGTTCAAAACAAATAGACATCAGTCATGGTGTTAAAAAAATGAAACCCAGTTTGAAGTGAGCGGTGGAGCAGTTAATTTCATTAGGCTATACCCTGTGTGTGTGAGGAATATACGTGTGTGTGTGTGTGTGTGTGTGTGTGTGTGTGTGTGTGTGTGTGTGTGTGTGTGTGTGTGTGTGCGTGTGTGTGTGTGCGTGTGCGCGCACCCCATATGATGGGTATTTTGCGGCGACCCCATCGACTAAACGTGTGTGTGTGCTTGTGTGTGTGCGTGCCTGGGCTGCTCAACAGCGCCACTTGGTCACCCAGGCCTGCCACTGGTCACCCATCGGTATTGCAGCTCATGCTACATACAAAGTTACATACATAGTTACATACACACGGCACAAGCAGTCACGCATTGGAGACTGTGTTCCACTACTCAAAAACACACTTGTAGTGTATATGAACAAATCATCAAACTATAAGACGATTGACACAACACTAATCGTTAAGACTCACAATATAATCCTCCCAAACGCGTTCTCATATTCAAATAATGACATAAACAACTCATAATAAGGCCATACTTTGTTAGCATATTGTTGAAACTGTTGAAAGTGAAATGTAAGCCTGGGTGTGTCTGTACACACAGTACAGACATGTCTGTACACAGTAAAATCCCCAGTTTATAACTCCATTTGAAACTCAGAGTGTAGCCTTCCATATTCCAGAGATTGCTGTCTACTGATACAGTAAATTCTGAGAAATGGACTAAATGTGGGTAGAAACAATTTGGAAATTAAAAAGATGACCGCATTGCACAACCAATGCAAATACTTTAGAGCCGTCTTTCATATCAAGTCGGCATCAGGATTGTTTTTTCCTAGGTTTGTTTGTCTGCGTTCAAGCAGATATACATTGAATTTAGATTTCCCCAGACGTCGTAGACGGAGCTCTCTAATCTTCTGGTTACGCAAGATTGCAGAGAGTGTACAAATGTAACCAAATAGACACTTAAGAGCCGTCCACACCAAGCACTATAACTAACCTACCATAGTCTGACTCTGGTTGCCCAACCACACTAAAAATACTACTGTATGTCGTTCACCACAATGAGCAAACATATCATAATCCAGAGTAAAAGATACAAGTTAAAACAAAACAACATAAGAACAATATAAAACTACAAGCCTGGGATCAGACTTTTTTTTTTTTTTTTTTGCAGATTTGGGTCTGGCCCGCTCAGGGCCTGGTCTAACCAATTGACTCATATCCACGCAGTAATTTAGTCTGGCTACTTGAGGCTATACCGGTCTAGTGGTAAATATAGCATTAAAGTTACAACTAAACCCTGTATTTGTAAATGAATACCCATTAACTAGGAATCCCATAAAGCCTCAAATGATGTGATCACAAGACAAAACAGGCAAGAGTTTCATATATAGAAATCAAATAGTTGCAAATCCTTAGCCACACAATTGCAAAATCTTATCAACACATATTCCTGCCAAAGCCAACAACTTTAATCCCACAATTTCAGTTTCTACTCAAGCCAGTTAGTGTCAAGTTTTTCCTCTCTACTTTTAGATGCCTTCATGTTGCAGGGTATCAAACTTCAAACCATCATGAGCTACATTAGAATTGCTAATATAATTGCATAAGCAAGCTGAATTTAATTTGTTTACCCACATTAACTGAGAAGATTATTCTAAAGCAGAGCTGATATTTTACACCTTTTTTCATAAATAAAGAACAAGCAAGCAACCATAGGGAGGTATTGCTAGCTTGCTGATATTGATAACATCAGTTATCAGCCCAAGGGTTGATAAGGCTTTTCATCCTCTCTCCTTTTATCATTCCTGTCACCCAGGGAATATAAAGGGCTATATGATAAATAATAATAATGTATTTATTTAAATTTTGAATAGATAACACCATTTAAACCTTTAGATTAGACTCCCTAATTGGGAGATAACCGGCCTTCAGGTTGCATGTATACCCGCAGCCTCATGGTGGCGCTAGAACAGGGGAATGTGAGAAATCAGGGGCGGAGGTTGTGGTTTGGCAGCCAAGGAGTGTGTGTGCAAAGTTTGGCATGGATAGGGGCAACGGTGCCGGAGATAAGAGTAGGGCCAAAAGTGTGGTGTGACGTGACGTGACGGACATACAGACAGACAGACTGACTGACTGACAGCCGGTGGAGGTTTTCATAGTAACTTGCGACCTGACAGTCGCAATTACTTCTCATATGTAGTTTCAAGTACCTTTGGCAGCCAGAATTATTCATTAGACATCACAAGCATTTATTTCACATAGGCGTCAGCATCTTGCAAGGGATTGGCATTGGATTCCCGGCTCATAGCCTCATAATATGGAAATTTGACAGGATAGAAAATCATGAACATTGATTTGTGTCTAGCCACAGTCACAGTCACAGTCAGCATCATAACAGTAGTTCTAGAGCCCGACCGATGCCAGATTGTATTAGTCGATGCCTAGACCACCAATTACTGACGTTTTGACCGATATATTGTCAGAAATATTAAAGTTTCCAAATCAATTAGAAAAAAAATAATGTTGATACAACAAAAATCTATCAAATAAATACAAGTAAACATAAATAATGTTTTGATGGATAAATGCAAAAGTCATAAAATCATATGTACAGAATCCTCATATTTCCATATACTACAAGCTTACAATGCGTTAAGATACAATGTGTTGTGAGCTTGCAGATTGTCTATTTTCACTATTTTTAATTATTTCAAAATAATAATAATAAAAAAGGAACGGTTTTGGACATACAAGGTTTCCACCAGACAGCGATGATATGTCGCGTACAGTATCAGTGATGTCATTACGTGCGCATCCCGCATCAAAAACTCATTCAAGTCGCCCAGGGACTCATTCATGTCATGGTCCTGGGGTCCCGGGGATGCGCCTCCATTGTTCCATTTGTACTCTTGTATTTTAACATTTAATATAAATTGGGGTCCCAGTGATATAAATATAATTAAATGGGTGTCTGTAGCCTAGTGTATTTAGAAATCCTAGTTCTAAGTTCAAACATTAGCCACATTGTAAAATAAATATAAGAAATAGGCAAACATTTTGAAAATAGCCGATCTACAAGCTCAGAGCGCTCGAAAACATTGTATTGAGAACTTTTCTGGGACCCATTTGAATGACCACCTGTGGGTCCCGGGACCCATTACATTGAAAACCTAGTAACATCACTGCAGTATGGTTCTGTATCTGTGTATCAGCCCTCTGGTTGGTCCCTGACTGACCTACCAGCAGGTTCTTTCTACCTTGTTCCGCCCTGGTTCCACCTTGTTTATTTGCTAAAACATAATCTTTGGAGTAATACAGTAAAAACATTTAAAAACATGCCCAGTCACTATACTGCACCTGAAATGTTCCTTTTTACTGGAACCAAGTTTAAAATGAGAATTGAATACACAGAAACAATACGAAGCAACTGAAAAACACGTTATTTCAATGGTAGTGGATGGAGAGAAAGGATTTTTGTCCAACCGAGACACAGCAACTAATGGGTGCGAAGAGGGGGCGGGACCACGGGCGGGAATTGACAAATGGTCAATAGACCTTATTCACACCGCGGCAATCTTTGATCACATGACCACGTCGGGTAGCAAGCAGCAAATCAGAAGCTCAAAACAGCATTTTGGGTAAGGCAAGACCACCCAAGGAAGCTTCTGATTGGCTGCTTGCCACCCGACGTGGTCATGTGATCAAAGATGGCCGCGGTGTGAATAAGGTCTATTCGCTACTATGGACTGCCTATGAATTTCACAGGCAATTTTCATAGGCAACCCGACAGGGATTTAATCGCCGTGCTTAGCTTGTACACAGCAGCAAAACAGGTGAACACGATTAACCTCAACGAGGGCTCAAACAATCTCAACCCGCCATGATTTTAGCTGCTGAAATAAACGAACAGAACTATTGGATGTTGTTTGCTAAGTTGTTTGCAGAAACTCTTTCCAAATATTTCACATTGATCTGTTATGGCACCACCACGAGGCTGATTTTAGCAAAACACATTTTTTGATACTCCTACAGATTTTGTCCAAACACCACACAAATAGTTACATCTCTATAGGCATGTGATCAAGACGGATCTGTCAGATTTTTCATATTCCATACTGCTTGGCTAAGATTAGCAGCTAATCTCCGGCAACACTTGACCAATCGGCATGAAACTTTGCACGCCCGCTTCCTGGAAAACTGCCGGTCAAAAAAAGCCCAAATATGGCCGATATATTGGTGAGCGCAATACATCGGTCAGGCTCTAGTTCCAATGACCAGTCATTATTTGTGAGCTAATTAAATAGTTCACAAATTACTAGTCAAGATGTGGGTTAAACGTTTGACTACATTTTCTCCATACAACTTCTATTCTATTAGCAGGAACTGCAGTACATTTTCTGTGTTACTTTATTTAGGTGTTTCTCATGGGCATGTGAAATGGTGCCAGTATGGTCCTCCACAAAGCATCACCATCCATTTGTAACTTTGTAACAGTACTGCTCATCCAAGTGTGCAGCACATAAAGAAATCCTATTAACATGGTCAAACTAGTCAGCTCATCTTGTAAGGTCTTCTCTCCTCCTGCTGAACTTGACAATGCTCTCAAGGCAAGATTTAAAATTTCAGCAGCAGCTTGCGAGTTCCCAGCTTGGAAAGCCCAGCAAATCCAGCTGTATGTAGCCTATTTACCCAAATGACAGATGCACTTGACTAACCTTTCTGTGTGAAAAATTTAAAGGACCATGTCACCCACTTTCAACCTATTGTTATACGATGACACCGTTTCTATCTACTCACTCTATGTCTCAGAAGGAGGGCTGTTAACAGTTCATAAACCTGCCTTCTACCAGTGACATCATCGGTTGGCAGGTTTGGTCATTTCAAACATTTTTACTGTGTGTCTGTCCCTGTTACAGATGTTGTCCAAAAATCATGCAGATCGGTACACAGTATCTCTGTAGCCATTAAACGAAACGGGTATTTCTTACATTGATGCTCCTACATATTATCATGCAAGCATCAGTTAAAGTTACTTTCCATCCCTCATATACTGTGTGCACAGTGCACACCTCATAACCCCATTTCGGAGTTCATATCTTTGAACGGGTAAGGGCTAGTATATATATATATATATATATATATATATATATTATGAATGTATTTTGTATTAATGGAAGAATAATGGTGTCTATTTCGCATGCTAACTTTCCAGAAAGAGGAAGGCTGTAGTTTCTATTAGCTTAGAATCCCCATCAATGATGTCACTGGTGGGCAGGTTTCTGACCGGTATAGCCCACCAATGAGATACAGAGTGAGTAGATGGAAACTGTGTCATCTTATAATGAGCATTAGTGAGGGGTCAATTATATGAAGAATGGGTAAAGTGCTCCTTTAACTGCGCTACGTTCATGGACGGGGCACAGAAAGCATGTCGAGCTCTGGTTTTACCTTGGAGTGTATTCCGTATGTACAGTACGTACCGTGGCGTGATATGAGTCAAAATATTATGAATCTTTTATTTTTATTTTGCTGTTTATTGCGTGATTCCATTCACTTGTAAATGGAATCACTCCGTGGGGACAAGTCTTTGCTGTTTATTGCGTGATTCCATTTACCGGTAGTTATAAATGGCATCACTCCAATGGGGACACAAGTCTCAACACCTTTAGCACATACATGAAGGTGAACAAATTGGTAAAGAAAAAATGAATTGGCTGTTTTTGTGTTATCCTTGACTAGAATGTAGTCACCAATATTCGTGTAAAGTGAGGACAAAATAGGCAGAAATAAATTAGCAAGGCTTTCTTTAAAAACAAGAATTGACACAGTCAATATATAAGCTGGTCAGATGAAAAAAAAATGTTTTTTGAAAAAAAAAAAAAAAATGTTTTTTGAAAAAAAAAAGTTTTGGAAAAAAATGTTTTTTGGAAAAAAAAAGTTTTGAAAAAACTCGGGCGTGCTCAAACAACAGTAATAACTGCGTATTACCTTACTGTACTTTACTGTACTGTATACTGTACCTCACTGTACTGTACTGTACATATTCTGTGTTCTATATCTATGAAGTCTGTGTTCTAGATCTATGAATTTTGTCACTCCCCCCCCCCCCCCGTGTATGTGTGTGTGTGTGTGTGTGTGTGTGTGTGTGTGTGTGTGTGTGTGTGTGTGACTTTTACTTATAACTGAGTACATCTACAGTGCAGTATTGATACTTTTAAGATACTTTAAAAAAAACAAGTGTAAAACATTTGAGTACTTTTTCCAACAGCTACTTTCCCCCATAGCCTGGAGGACTCCTGCTAAGTTTACAGTTGCCATATAGCCTATTACTCTATAAATCTATCTGTGATGTCTGATTTTACTAAAACTAGCATGCTTATTAGGCAGTAGTGGGAAAAGTACTCGCATTCTTTACTTAAGTATCATACAAGTGGAAGACTTGTATTCAAAATTTACTTGAGTACAAGTATAAAAAGTATTTGTATTGAAATGTACCAAAAGCAGAAAGTACGCATTATGCAGAACTTAATGTAACCAAGGTGTTCAAATAAGTGTATTGATTGTAGGCATTTTCCAAAATCTTGTGGTATTTCACTGCTACATATCGTTCTAAATATATGCTTTCTTGTCATTTAGTACAATGAATGTGTTACCGTGTCTCTAGAAATGTGCTCATTATTTGTGAAGATACTAACTGTAATTCTCAAAGACTCGCATTGGTTCATTCAGCACATCGTTTTTGCTCTGTTTCATTTGATATTAAAATGCAACTCGAATTAATCTACTGTGTGGACACTGATCAGATGACAGGAAGAAGCAGCTCATCAATGAATGTACTTTGTGTTGCTTTTGTAAATTGTGTAGGGTACGATATTTTCATGACTTCACACCAAAGCCCATATCATGGTCATAGAGTTAAATCATTGACAACTTGCATACTCGTTCAGTTCATATGTTAATGCAGATGGTATGCAGATGGTGTGACACATCACCTACTACAGCCTACAACGATGCCCAGGGCAACACTGCATATTGTCTATAAATGGCTCACAGTTTAAATAACGTACGGTTTATTTGGACAATCATCTGTAACAGATGAAGTATAATTAAATACGACGTGATTAACGTTTGTTTGACATCCTCATCACAATTACATTGGATGCATCGCGTTGATTAAAGTGAATGGCTGCTATAGTTTTGCTAGTTTTCATCACCTAATCACCTTCCTTTCATAACCTAATCTCTACGTTTAGAATTGAAAGAAGAAAAATAATGTTAATGTTAGTATGAAGCTAATTATAAAGCTTAAATGGATGATGATGTCAACAATGACTTGTGAAAATCAAAGAATGATAGCCGATCTACAAGCAATCATACAAACATTTTGTACTTTGATGCCAATACTTTTGTACTTTTACTCAAGTATAGACCTCTCTTTTCTTCTGTTTCATTTATCACAAGCAGGCTGGCCACAGGCACCGCCTCAGTGTGAAGGAATGGTGCTCCCTGCTGGACAAAATATGTCATTACAGCAGTACAGATCTGGAGGGCCTGGCCAATGGATCATGAGCTCGGTGACCATGTGACATGGACAGCCAATCGGCAAATAGGTCCCCTAGGTCCCCTGAATGTCTCAGGACAATGTAATCTGTTTAAAGAGCTGGTCCTGCTGACCAGCTAAAAACTATCATCAAAATCCACATTGCATTCTTTTTCTCTGTGCAGTGGGTGTGAATGGAAGAAGGATAATAGGGATTTTGGACTCATTGTTTATCATGGCCAGGTAGCTACAGTATGAAACCGAGTTCAACATAGCTTGAAATGCTTTGAGTGGAGACGGAGGGTTTAGTTTCCCCTGCCTCTCACAGCTTTTACTGTGAGACACAGTTAACTGTAGCTAGCCAACTACAACCGACAGAAGGATATCCCATTAACCTCCCATAAGGAGGTACATTTACTTTTTTATTTTGGAAAGACAAATTAATGTCTGTGGCCAAATGTAGTGCTGTTATTTTCCAAATATATTTCTGTATGCATTTTTGTCATCTATTATGTACTTTTTGTTTAATGCATGGCTGCCTGAAGGTATTCATCTGGACTCCCACACAACAATGACAGCTCCCACTCCCTTATTAACCTCAATATGTTTCAAACTGCTCCAGGTTAAAACATACAGTGTGTGTGTGTGTGTGTGTGTGTGTGTGTGTGTGTGTGTGTGTGTGTGTGTGTGTGTGTGTGTGTGTGTGTGATTATTTCCAGTGTGCAAACCACCTGACCATTGGTCTGCAATATGGTGCCATTTAATAATGTCAGAGCAGAATAATGCAATATCTGTATGCTTACACATACGTGGATTTTAGAACGGCTAAAGCTTGAGTTAGGGATGTTTTAGTGTAATTAAAACGAACCCTGGACTGTAGCCTATTGTCGGAAAGTGCGGTTGGTTTGCACTGGTGTGAACGCTCATTCAAACTCGGGTGCGGACCAAAGAACCAGCCCCCCCACAAAAAAAAGGGTCTCGGTTCGCTTCCAAGTGCACCAGAGTTTGGTTCACTGTAGGTGTGAATGCAAAAATATTGCAAGTGAACCAAAATACACGATAATAATCATTATTGTTACCCATGATGATTATATTAGTGCACATAATGTTAATTCAATTCTATAACGGATTATAGCTTCCGTCCAAATCATTAACTTCTTATGACAATATTAACAAAATAGCAATTTAAACATAATTATTTGCAGCTGCATGCCAAATGCATGACTGCTTGCAAAAATCTTTCACATACTGTCATGTAGGACGAAAAGGAGCTCTCTCATATACTGTACATCCATCAGTGTAACATAGTTGTGAATATTGTAAACACATATTGCTCAGGGATACAGATACATGCAGTCCTAGTTGTGTGTTTAGCAAGTATTTTACAATAGGACTCATCCAATCAGAATCAAGGACCAACATGTAGTATAATGGAAACCTACAGGTCATTCACATATAATGCATTGAGAGATGGCTGATGTTGCCATAGTGATATGGCATTCTGCCTCGCATTTGGAGCACCATGAGAGAGCATGATTTTGCACGTAAGAGCAAATAGTGACTGCTGACTCATACATGGTAAAATCCTCACGCAGTGTTAAAGGTGATACCATGCATTTAAAAAGTATTTATGTCATATTGTTTATGTCCCAAAAAACGTTTTTCAAAAGGTTTGAGGCTAAATTACCGCTCCTGAATAGAGAGCCTCTCTCATTTTTGAATGGCTCTCAGAGCATTTCAGCTACAGTACCACCTTTGGCCTGAACTGCCCCCCCCCCCCCCCCCCCCCCACACACACAAAAAAAAAATCCTTTTGAAAAAAAAATGTTTTTTGAAAGTTTTTTTTATTTTTTATTTATTTTTTGATCTGGATAGCCTGTTTTGAGAACCCGTGGGATACTTTTAACCTTCGCCTTCAAAAAACCAGAGAAAGACACAACGGTCAGAAATGGGACTTTGTGAGGATAGAAGGTGCTAGTGGGACCCCAAAAAAAGGTTTTAAAATAGGAAAAGTGAAATTTCATGGTGTATCACCTTTAATTATATACAGTTACATTGAGCCATATAGAATTCACTTACTGTGTGTGTGTGTGTGTGTGTGTGTGTGTGTGTGTGTGTGTGTGTGTGTGTGTGTGTGTGTGTGTGTGTGTGCGCGCGTCTGTGTGTGTGTGTCTGTGTGTGATGTGTAGGCACATTTGAAAAATATCACCTTGCTGACTGTGAATTGAAAAATTTAGTATATGAGTAAAGAAAAAACAATGGGAGAAAATAGTAATTTGTTATGCCAAGTATCTTTGTAGATTTACGAATGTTTTGCATTATACTGTGTGAGTTTCGAAAGACGAAACAGGGATTTGTATTGCTGAAGAAGAACGAGAAAACCACAGGTTATTCCAGCATTTCTGTAAAGTGTTTAATTATTAATTTGTTTTGATACACACATCACAGCTGGACTACATTGCTGCAGCAGTTCAGGGACTAAGTTTCAACAGTGAGGCAGAAAGGCCAAACAATTGAAGGCACACAAACCAGATGGATAACATATTTGTTTAACAATTTGCCTTGTTTAAGCAAGATAGTGATAACATTAAATATTTGTTTGTACAGTATGGTCTAAGATAACTTGCAGCATCCAATCTGTCCAAACACAAGGAATAATAACATCAGCCTTGTCTGTACTTGCATAGACGTTGACCAGGACCACAACCGTATTGTCTATATTTAATATTTTTTCTTGTAATCTGACAGTCAACGGCAACATCTGTGTTTTGCGTGACTATAACTTACGTGAACAATAAACGTTAATAGGCTATTATAATCGTCACATCACTGCATCACTGCAGAATTGTGCACGGCCGCATCGCGATGCGTCTCAGAATCTATTATTTTCCACACCTCTATTGTCGGGTGCGCCCACGCTGACTCGGCCCTGGGTAGGCAACCCAGTTGGGCGGAGTTCTGCTTTTTTGCAGTTAAACATTTTCCAGCTCATCTTAGGTATTACTTTATTGTATTCATTATTCATTACGTGAGTTGGCTCACCTCACATAATGAAAACCTGTCCTCTTTTTAAAACATACAAGCCTCCCTGGAGGTGTAGTGTACATCTGGACATTCAAATGATGATGCATACTGTAACAAAGCAAGCATCTTTTCTAATGCAGAAGAATGATCGTGTATCACGATGCTTTATAGATCTGCATGTCTGCTTCATCGCTGATACACTAAATATAGCAAAATAAAAATAAATTTGCATAATTAAAGGCATTATTATTGGTACTATTGGTTTGGATATGACTTTCGATAAGCTATTGAGTGGATGACTGTAATTTCATTTCAACCTTTATTTAAGTCTCGGTAACGGACTGAGGGCTGGACCCTCTTTTTCAGCAGTGCCGAGATTACAACAATAGTACACAATAAAACAACAATATGCTAAAACAGAATACAGGTACATAGCACATAAATAACTAGAATACATGATATAGGGAAAAAAGAAACAATATATATATTCCATCACATGATATATGAACTCAATTAAAACAAGTACAGTTTAGATTCACCATAGTTGAAATATCCGATTTAAAACGATCTAAGGATACAAGTGAGCTATATTTAATTGTGGCCTGTAGAGTGTTGCATGAGTTTGAGGCACCACACTTAATGGCTGAAGTAAGCCTTCTAAAGTGGCAAATTGATTTGTTTGTTTTAAATCAACACCATCCTGTGCCCTTGAGACCAAAGATTATCATTTATGCTAGCAGCCTCTGGTCTACTCATAACTCTTCTGGGGTAATCACTCCTTGTTCCCTGCTCTTCATCTTTGATGTCATGTCTTATTTTTCAGGGTGTCTCCCCTTTATAGCCAGGACCACTCCAAACTCAATCTTACTGTAATGTCTGTCACCCTTCATCCATTCTGGCTCCTAACACCCTGCATTACAGTATGCACTACATTAGTCTTTATATGCCTCATTAAATCATTAAACTTTAAATTATATCACTATCACTCAACTGTATCTTCCTACTTCTGATATCCACCTTGTCCCTCCATCTTAAATCTGACAACGGCTCCCGCAGCAGTACAGTCCCTTACCTACAGTACAGCACACTGCTACAATAGCTACAGTATAGTGTGGCTGTTGATGCCCTATTCCCTCATGCACTGCAAAGTTCTGAACTAACAAGCGCTGTGCATTATTATACTCTGTAGTGTTGACTGTGTATGTTTAGTGAGCTTGACAGCCTGGGTTTTTGTGCATTCATGTGCTTACCTATAAGAATGAAGCAGGTGCTACAGACAGGTTTCTCTCAGACATTGCGAAGTTTACTGAGCTGCTCTCTCGTGGGGATGCTCCTATAGCGTGCACCAAGTTGAACGTGTATTACACTTCACAAGAACCAAGGGAAATGCATACAACATCTAAGTGAGTGAGTGAGTGATGAGTGAAACTGGAACCAAATAGACCATTGTGAACTCTTGCGGTTAAATTAATACTGCATTTCATTTCATTTCATTTTCATGCTATGAATTAATGACCCAAAAGAGATATTACACCCAAAAAAATAATCTCTCAGTTGAACACATTTTAAATGTGTGAAACTTTTCCACCCATTTTATATGAGTAAATTTATATATGGGATATATGTAGTCCCAAGTCAAATCTACATTCAATGCAATGCATGTTGTTCAATTAGTCCAACTCATTTTCATTAACTTAAGCCAAGTTAATTATATGAACTTAATTAATTTACGTTTGTCCAACTCAAACAAATGTTAACGTAAATGTGTTGGTTCAACTCATTTTTATGGAATTAAGCTAAGATAAATAAAATACTTTTACATTTACATAAGAAGAGTTCGGTTTCAGGTTTTCTTCTGGATGATTTGTTTCAAGTTTTACAATATCAACATACAGATGCATAATGGATATATGCAATAGCAGTGATTATTGAATAATCAGAACATTTAAGAGAAAACCAACGCAATAACCTCAAAGTTACCATGAGTTCTTCTCTTCTTCGCCTAGCATGGGGAGGGAGCTCAAGCTTAAACTAGCAGCCTAGCAGTTAGGGTTAGGGTTTAGGCTCAAATACTGACAAATCAAATTCTGACATATGACAGTCATCTTGCCAAGGCAGACACATTGATATGATACATTTAGCATTTTTAGCTCCCGAAAGCTTAAACATTTCCCTGAAAACCTAGAAAAATGCTGTTCCCAGCATGCTTTGCATAACATGTGACCAACTTATTTGACCAATCAAGGGAAAGGGCTGGAGTCACTTCTCAGATCTGTAAAATGTACTTAATAAAATTGAGTTGGATTCAAACAATATTCTCAGAATGATTTCAGCCTTAAAAACTACTCAATAAAATTGGTGAGAGGCGTGGTTTATGGGACTCTGGGAGTTTTCATTGGAACTCATTTTCAATGTGTTTTTAAATTCCATTACTAAGATTTGAGTTACATGAATGTAATATAAATGCATAATGTTAAATGAATAGATTTTGTATAAGCACTATTAATTACATTTGAGTTGGAACAATTTAATAAAAATGCATATATTGTAAATGTATATATTTAAGGTAAGCACGATTAATATTTGTTCAGTTACATCAATTCAATACATTTGCATATATTATAATTAAATACATTTAAATAAAGCCAACATAATGTAAATGTATCACATCTGGCACTATTAATAATATTTGAGTTATATCAATTAAATGTATATGCTTATGCCTTGAAGTGAAGTAATTAAATAAAGCAAACATAATTTATATGTGTCACATTTATAGGGGGGTTGAATCAGTTTTTTGGGTGTAGATGTTTGCCCAGGACCCAAACAAGTGAAAATAGCAGATCTTGCAAATGTTGTATATTTTTTATTTATGGAATTTCTTCGATTTGTTTGTTTTAATAGGCTAAGTATAAAATTATTTTTAAAATCATTATTTAAAAAAAATCTTTTGAAAAATATAGTTTTGAATGTAGGAAAGGAAATTTAGATTTTTACATGAACCATGACCCAGAAAAATTGGTCTGTGACCCACAGCACTATCCATCGGTTTCCTGCAGAGAACCATGGCCTCAGATTTGGAGATTTGGAGATAGCACTTTGGTGTGGGCCCCATCTCAGGAGGAGAATCAGATCAGATCTGTCCTGATCAAATCATGCCCTGATGGTACCTTCTGTTTCGGTGGTGTCGTGGTGGCTACTGGTGGGTGACTGGAACAGAGAGCACAGAGAGCATCCCTTTTAAAGGGACATGTCAATGAGCTCAACTGATCTGATTGGAACAGGGCCAAATGAGGTGATTGAGGAATGAGAGCTTGCTCGATCTCAAACTGTCGTTTTAAAACTTATATTACAAATGTAATCAAATGGACCCATTCCGTGGGTGCCAATAGCCGAGTGGTTAAGGTGAGTACCACATACTGTGGGCTCTGATGTCTATCAATAAAGGCATGAAAAGTCTGAAAGAATAACTAAATTATGGACTTGTTCCATGTGTTCACACCTCATCAACACTGAGGATTTTACAGCAGGCTGCAGGAAAAAACTGGTAGTGGTGCACTACTCTGCAAAGTCAGAATATTCAGAGAGAAAGGATGCAATTAGTAATTGTATGGGTGTAACGGAAAAGGAACAGGTAATGTAATAGTTACTGTTGGCAGGGTAATGAGCCCAACACTATAAGACTGTCCAAACGATAGTGGCAGCATTAATGTTATATAATTCATATTGCTATTGAAGCTGTTTTGAAAATACACTGCTAACTTGCAAGACCTTTGTGACTGCATGGCTACACAAAGGGAATATACAGTATCTTTGGTAAACAGCAGGTGTTCTCTTCTCAGTAGTTTGATTGATTGATTGAAGACTTTATTAGAAGTTTGCATAGGAAAAGGTACAATTTCACGACGGTACAGTTCACTGGTACAAGGTCTACTAAAAGAAGATCCTAGAAAAGACTAAGCTTATTTCCATAGGAAACCATTGAAGTATCTCATATAACATTGAATGACAGACGGATAGAACACAGTAGTGACTGACATTGTGACAACTTTAGCCATTAGCTATGCTAACAGTGAATATGGTGTGTAAATCTATCTTTTCTCCACTTATTTGCTACACATTTCAAATCAAGCTGTCCTAAAAAACATTTTGTCAAAAATAGGATTAAATAAGATTACAAGTTTGCCTCGATCAAGATTCAAGTTTCTGTAAATTCCCTTTGTCTGCTTTGGAAAATGGTTGACAGTAGTGAGTGTTTTCAGTGGGCTGAGCATGCCAGACCAACCTTGTGGTCCTTTAAGCATTTTTCCTTCATTCATGACATTTTTTGATGTGCCTGTTAATTTGTTTGTTCAACAACACAATGCTGATAACTTCTGCTTGAAGAATCATTTTATGTTAAAAATGTATGTCACAATGCACATACACTGTACTAGATGGAGCTGAATGTCACTTGAAAAATGTGGCATATCCCTTCGGAAAAGGGTCAATGTAGTCTACCTTACAGATCGATCGCTGTACAGTAGAGGATGGTCACATTAGTTAATTATACTTTGGAAGAATGTTTGGGGTACACCATTTAAAAGTAATCAAATACATTTTTGATGAATGAGAGGCCAGTGAGTACAGTAGTAGGGCAGGGTTTATATTTTAGTCAGTGCTAAACCCTGTTTATTCAAGTAGACGAATAAACTATAGAGCATTCAACATATATCAACAGTAATTATTGTTTGGACAGATTATTCACACCAGTTGATTTAATTATAATGCATTCTGCACTCAGGATTGCCAAGCAGGAAATAAAAGGTTGACAATTCTATACCCTATCACACATACTAACTAGCTTGGCATAATGACCAGTATACATAAGGCAATTTGGCTGATTAAGGCCATTTGGAGTCTTTTTGACTGGTCTGCACCCAGGGTTGACATTGGTCCCTTGGCTGTGATTCTTCCCTCTGTATTACACAGATCTTAAATTCATAATAATATCAAGTAGGTAGTTGGACAGCTCTCAGATGTGAATGTGTGTTACTGTATGAGCATGAGGCTACTGGGATAAATACAAACATATACTGTACAAATAACTGAACCTTTTAAAGCCAAGTGACAAAGCTTTCCTCTGGTGTGTGTGTGTGTGTGTGTGTGTGTGTGTGTGTGTGTGTGTGTGTGTGTGTGTGTGTGTGTGTGTGTGTGTGTGTGTGTGTGTGTGTGTGCGCGCGCGCGGTATGAGCAAGGGTAAGCCATGTTGCCCATACCCAGTTGTTGGAATTAATAGTCAATTAAAATATAGGATTAGTATATTGTATTTCCATTTTTTTTGTGCACTGCAAATGCATGGGAACAGATACAACATTTGTTCCATAAAGTTTCAGGAAAAATGACAATGCCCAGGTTCAGTAATGAATCATGCTGACCAAAACAACAATACAACTCTGAGACTTGTTTTACTTGACAGGTTTTTGGACAACAATAGAGTTAGCTATCTGTGACTTGTAGGATATGAGCCATATTTGTTTTGGCAAGATTGACCATATTTGTAAGTAGGTGAAATAAATGTTTTGGTCTTGGAATTTTTGCCTCTGCTGACAATAAGGAAAAATCACACCCAGTGTGAAGTGAGCAGTGCCTTTGGTGGCCACTTGTTATAGTTATATAGTTATAATGCTCAGTGTGAACTGCTCAACAGTGCCACTTGAAGTCTGCTCAACAGCGCCATTTGAAGGTAGGTCACGCTGCAAACATAGGGACAACAACCTTGATCTTTACATTAATGTACGCATGCATTTGAGAGAGAAACAGAGGGAGAGAAGAGCGAGAAGGGGGGTATCCAGGCTAATATCCTTTGTTTAATGTAGCATTGAGATATATTCAGGGTCCATGGTTCCTTGACTTGACATTCCGTAGCTTTAGTTTGTTGTCACCTTGATTAAGATGTGACTCATCTGGCAGTGGTCCTCAACCTTGGTTTTCCCCAGGCCATATCACTGAAAGAAACAGGCTTACTACCCATAGCAATGTGAGGCAAGCGTGTGTATGGTTGTTAGCAGGACAGCTTGAACGGGTGGCCAGATTCATTAAACTTGGAGGAAATTATCAGTCGGCTGAACCCTGACCTTTGGGTTAAAAGGGTCAAAGATCTGTTAACAAGGGCACATTTGAGAGACGTAGATAGAACAGGAGATACTGCTGGTAGGTTTTGCATCACAGGTCCGTTTCTTTTAATTCAATCTCCTTTGAATGCTACCTTGTTTAGCCAATTAGCTTCTAAACCCAGTGTGCTGAAAGTAGAATGAGGCTCTCCATCCGAGTCCACATAGGAAAAGCTGCCAAGATCAATCTGAGCTCCCTTCCAGGACTTGCTTGTCCCCTTGCCCACCAGTTGAGGCCAGTTTACCCTGCCCAGTGTGCCCAGGAGATTCCAGCACTAGCAGAGGCCCTCCTTAGAGTGTCTCAGTCGCTGCTTTGCTCCGCTTGACAATGACTAGGCTTCTAAAAGAGCCTCTCTTTGTCATATAAACAACACAGCTCTTTGAGGACATGCTTCCCCTGGTGATTCCACTACTGGAGAGTGTGCGTCAGCAGCCTCCAAAATAGCAGTCATATCCGATCATGCAAATTAGTGGTGAGAGGAAAAAAAATAATCCAACACTGCAATTTTCTGCATCCCTTCCACACTTCAAATGTTCATCACATCTGGTAAATTTAGAGGGGGAGAAAACAAGAAGAAGGAAAAAAAAAAGCAACAACAAATTCAATTCTACAGCCACTGTTTTGCAGCATCAAAGGAAGGCATACACCTGTTTCCAATGTCTTTGACAAATATTTAATGACACTTTGAAAGAGGAGTTTGTTCTTCAGATTATTTCTCAACATTAACATTCATGTCCATGGCCAAGATGACAGCAATTAAAGCAAACATACAGTAGAAATTCACATAATCATGCATGAAAATCGAGCAAGGAAACAGAATCTACCTAATGGAGCATAGAAATTCAAATTGAATCTGCCATCAAACCCTTCATTATAATCTTTTTGTGTCCTAATCGGGAATAGCTCATCTAGCTGCAGATCTGTCTGCAAATAGTTTGTGCTGCCAAGTTGAGTATGAACCTTTGGGACAGTAAGAGGTTGTATTTTGATCGCAAACAATAATTTGTTTTGTGTGAGATATACACAAAAAGGTAAGAAGGAAGCTGACCAAGTATTGATTTAGTAATTATATGCCAATGACTGTGCGCTACTCCAATTAGAAAAGGGATGCGCTGTGTAGTGCAAGTGCATATCTCCGCCAGGCTGGTTGGGCTACCCGAGGCTGTGTAAGGCATGGGTTGCAGCCATCAAGGTCCGATTAAGCCACGAAGGGAAATTACATCTTTTTTTTAAGATTTGTTTTTGGGCTTTTATGCCTTTATTGATAGGACAGTTGACTGACAGGAAGGAGAGAGATGGGGAGTGACACACGGCAAAGGACGTCCAGATCGGGAATCGAACCATGCCTATGTGGCAATGCCTAAGTGGTATGCGCCTGGACCAGTAGGCCGGCGGGCACCCCGGGAAATGGCATCTTTAAGACATCTCAACATGAATAGCTTTTTTTCAAGTTCAGATCACTCCTCTTTCCATGCTTGTCACATAGAACAAAGTTAAACACTAGTTTAAAAAAAAAGTTCAACTGAGAGGGTTTTGCAGGACTTGCTCGTCTGCCTGTCACAGAAAATGAATTACAGGCGACGCCTGAAAAGACCTTAATCCAGCAAGCTGCTTACAAAGCCTTCCGTATAAAACCCTGTCATCGGTACCTTATGTCAAACTAAAAACAGCAGTAACCAGTAAGACTCCCTAATCGGGAGATACGCGACCTTTGGGTCGCATACACAAACTTTAGAAGGCAATCGTAGCCAATCAGGAGGGAATATGGGAAATGGGACAGATCCATGTTGATGACATGCCTTTAGAGATACTGTGTACTGCTTTGCGTGATATTAGGCCCAAATCTGTAAGAGCAGTGTCCAAAAAAAGGTTTTGTAAAGATCGGCCTGATGGTGGCGCTAGAAGAGGGCCATGTGAGAAATCATGGGCGGAGGTTGTGATTTGCCAGCCAAGGAGAGTGTGTGCAAAGTTTGGCATTGATAGGGGCAACGCTGCCGGAGATAAGAGTCTGCAAAAAGCAACCTCATGGTGGCTCAAAAGTGTGACGTTACGTGACGGACAGACGGTGGAGCTTTTCATAGTAACATTAACATTCGTTAATTGAATGATCAGTGATTTTCTGTTTCCATTTCACAAACTGTAGAAAAGTAAGCATTTGATATGGACTATGGACTTCAAAATAACTTACTAGTGTAGTTTTTTTGAAGAATGTTTCATTTTCAGTGCTGCTACACTCGCTGGGAGTTATATTTTATGGTTTAAACAAATGTTTTTGTTGAAAAGTTAAAGTTCTATATTCTGATGGTAATTATTGCTGTTTGTTTAGTAACAGGGGTCTGTCTTCCCGTCTCTCTAGTTCTTTAGTAAACATATAGCGGCTTGCTGCTGTAAGTTATATTGTTTTGTTGACTATAGGTTGACTCTTACAGTATTAGCGTAAATATGAATACGAAATACCGTATGTGTGAACCATAGTCATTCTGTATTGTATATGTTAGGATAAATTATGATACATAATTATGTTATTGGTGTATGAAGCTCATATGACCATATAAGGATTATATATTATGAACTGAACTCACAGTATAGAGACCACATTTTGTGGATACTGTAAAGCTCAGGCTAATAGATTACGGGTCATAGTAACTTTGGTTGCCCCGACTGTAATCATGTTTTGATATACTGTATAAGTCACGAGTGGTGGAAAATTACAAGCACTACGTGGCACCTTCTAACTGTTATTTCCTTGTTATGATATGGGAACAAATGAATGAGTTCCACGCTTCTTACTGTCATAACTATGTCTTTATATACTGAATGTAAAGCTCCATTTTAAGAGAGAGAATGCTCGACCTACCGTTAGGGTGGGGAGAGATTTAGAACTGTCTGTCTACCTTGTCTGTCTCTCCTCAATACAGCAATTTAAATATAGTCCTTTGGCTCGTCTCTTCTTATTTTAACTATGGATTTAGAGATCCATAATTTATTTATTAATTGGTCCTTCGTTAGCCGCATACAGTTTGTCAACATTGGCCGACTGAGGGACGGAGTGTTCAGGCTGTTTAGCCATGGTTCACTCTCTCCCCCGGTGGAACAATGTTGCAACACGTATGAAAAAGTACCAGCCAGGATTTTATCTCTAATTGCTGTATTTTCAGACAAAGGATTTTATTTGACAACAGTGTTATGAGTTTTGGATTAATGTGGAACCGCGTAGACATCCAGGAGCAGCACCGGACCGTGACGAAAGGCTGGATTTTCCACCGATGCACCACCGCCCGGCTGCGCCTCCTGGATTTCTGCGCATCGGCAAATTCCTAAGTTGATTAAGATAAGTACATATTTACTAAATCCCTGTAACGTGTCGTGTCTTTGAATTTTGAATTAACGATGTTAATGTTATGATAATTGATATGATTTGAGAATGATGTTCTCCCTCCGTCTGGAGGAGTCCGATAGCTCCTAATAACGTTTTGGTTTGACACGCGTCGTAAATTAACCCTTATCTGCTATAGATACTGAATGGTCGTAACTCGTAAATCTCTTTTGTTTCTTCTTTGAAAGTTTAAGGGTGTGTGTACAAACTCCCTATTCTATTTTTGATCTCTCCTGTTTGGTTTCTCTCCCTCTCATTGCCATGAGGAAGCAGAGTCAAATATTTTCAAACTTTAACTTTTTTTCGGTACAGTTGTTTTTGTCATTATTTGTTTGTCTGGACCCTATGAAGGGTCATTATTTGTTTAATACCCACTGTAGACCCAGACAGAATCTCTGTATACCCAGTACAGTTGGATGTTATTTGTCAGTATTTGTACTGTTATGTCCTCCGCAAGTCAGCGGAGTGTTTAGTTATCTGTTTATGTACCGATAATACTGTGTTTATTTGGGTCTCTCACTTTCATGGCTTGGCGCCAAGCCATTTGGAAAGTGAGAAACAATATTTTATCTTTAAGACTATGTTACTGACCAGTTCTGTTTTCTGTAATATTAAATACTTTTAAGACGTTTTAAAATGTCTCTGAGAAATTAAAGTTAAGATTTAAGACTAAGAATAACTAACTCAAATTATTGATGCCTAAATTAATTTAAACTGTTGTAACTTTAAGACTTTAGAGCCATCCATAGGACTATGGGTCGTTTACAGTATCGATAATTCCTGTTTACTCTATCTGTCCCTCACTCCCTTGCTGCAGTCGCGATGCAGGCAGGGGAGTCAGGAACTAGCCTAAATTAATATAATATGTTGTAACGTTAAGTTTTAAAAACTACTAGAGGCTTCTGGCTGTGTATTATACTATAATTTCATTTATTTGATGACTTCTTTGTGAGAATGAGTTTGCCGTAGGCTACGGTGTGTGTGTGCGAGCAGAAGATTTGTGCGTGTGGGTGTAAACCCCCCCTCTCTGACTCCCATCTCTGTGAGCCTGTGTGTGCGTGTGCGTGCGTGCACTTGTGTGCCGTCCCAATAATGTATGTGTGAGTGCGGGCAAGCGCCTGTGTGTGCGTAAATGTCGCTCTGACCCTTATCTCTTTCACTCCCTGAGTGCGTGCGTGAGCGTGCGTGTGACTGTGATTCATGCCTTTTGAGGTGTGTGCGTATGTGTGCCTGTCTGAGAAACCACCTGGATCTGTCGAGGTCAGATGGTCTGTGTGTGAGAGAATTGTTTTGGGAACAAGTCTCTGTCTCTTCCATTTTCAACAACATTCTGACTGTTTACTGTCTATGGTATTTTGTTTTGGTTCTATCCTGTCTTGTTATGAATACATTTACTGTGAAGACTTCATTACCCATAAACCTCTGTTGGGAACGTCATGTCCCCGGTTACCATAACAACCAAATTAGACCCCATTGTTGAGAAGGACACAAGGTCGCTTCTCGCCCCTGAGGCGTATTACTTATCACTGACACTGTACTGACACTGTGCAGCTGTCCCCCTGTGCCCACTGTACTGTACTGTAGTGCATGAATTGAAGCCCTTTTCATTGATTTAAACAATTTAAATTATTTGATTTAACTTTTATGTCACAACTATAAGTTGTAACAAGAAGGGGAGTGTTTAATATATTTTAATTGTTTAATATATTTTAATTTTAATTTGATTTTAATTTAATTTGGTTTTTCATCGATTTAAGATTTATTTGAAACTTAATTTGAAATATTTCTATTTACATGGGCTTGACGGAGAGAGGAGGAAGGCAGTGTGGGGAAGAAGGAGGAATCGGGTCGACTGAGAACCACCTGACTGAGATGGGGTGTTGCAGACGAACCACAACCTGAGGCCAGGCCAGCCAGCAGTGCATGCCAACCCACCGCATTGGCACGAGAAATCGTGCCTGGTCGGTGAGTCTAAGTTGCACTGTTGTTGATGCCATGTGTAGTACAAACACTATCATGATGAACTAAATTGTTTGGAAACAGTAAACTGGCCAAGTCCTCTGCCCCGTATAGGAAACTACCTGAGAAGAAAGAAGACTACTCAGACCCAGAAGAACGACCCCACATCAACTGCATCCTGCGTCCTCCTCCCTCACGTCTCTACAATGCCCCATCATCGTCATCATCATCATCATCATCACCATCGTCATCCGATCACTGGACTTATGGACTTTTTTTTAATTCATCTTTTATTACAGGTTTTCATTTTTCATTCTTTATTTTTATCTGTTTATTCAATTTTAATTCTGTCTTCATTTCATCTGTAAAAAACGATGAAATATTTTTATTTGGTGTCAAGTTTCTTTAACTTTAAGGATTTATTACAGTTCTCTTTTGAAAATTTGAATTTCTAAATATTATTAAAGTCTTCATATTATTATTATTATTACCCTGATAAAAATGTTTAATATGGAGGTCATATGAACCTCATACAAAAATTAAAAGGATAGATTGTTAGGATAAATTATGATACATAATTATGTTATTGGTGTATGAAGCTCATATGACCATATAAGGATTATATATTATGAACTGAACTCACAGTATAGAGACCACATTTTGTGGATACTGTAAAGCTCAGGCTAATAGATTACGGGTCATAGTAACTTTGGTTGCCCCGACTGTAATCATGTTTTGATATACTGTATAAGTCACGAGTGGTGGAAAATTACAAGCACTACGTGGCACCTTCTAACTGTTATTTCCTTGTTATGATATGGGAACAAATGAATGAGTTCCACGCTTCTTACTGTCATAACTATGTCTTTATATACTGAATGTAAAGCTCCATTTTAAGAGAGAGAATGCTCGACCTACCGTTAGGGTGGGGAGAGATTTAGAACTGTCTGTCTACCTTGTCTGTCTCTCCTCAATACAGCAATTTAAATATAGTCCTTTGGCTCATCTCTTCTTATTTTAACTATGGATTTAGAGATCCATAATTTATTTATTAGTATATCTATTGAGTATGATGAAGGATGACATTTGTCCATATCGTGCATCCCTAACATTTGTGTGCCGTGCACATGTGCTTACCACCTAGACTTACGTTTTTTCCTGGAGGAAACCCTGGGGTGCAATGGTGAGTGAGAGCTTTGCAACCGGCGATAAAGCACTGTGGTGCACAGTATCCAGCCACGCTACACAGCCAGTACAAGCATTTGACAGAGGCATGTGCTGTATAATACTGATGATCACCATAGACATGTAAAAGGAGTAATATAACCTCAACCAGTTTCTTTTTTTTTCTTCTTTTTTTTTTAAAGGAAAACCAAGATTGTTTCTAAAATAAAAACCTATAGCGTAAGCTTCAGATATATACGGTTCTTATAAATGACAGCATAAGTGGAGACTGGAGCCTCCAATTAATTATTAAGCCAGATCCTTATACATGCCAGAGGGGATATTATAATGGCCACATATTATGTGGTGGTGAATTATGGTTAACTACCGTTATGCCGACCCACCAGTCTACTTGGGGCCAATGCAAGTCAGGAACAATGCATGCATTTCCCACCTGTTTCTGCAATACCCATTTTACAGTACTTGTTGTTCATACTCCTGTTTGCTTGTATAAATAGATTCACAAAATGATGAGCTGGGCCTATTTCTTACAATATATTATGAACACAACATCCAATCATCTATAGAGCACATTTCCCAAAGTGCTTTCTCTTCTCCCCATAGGAGGCCCCATAAATGAGGGCTGAACCCCACAACCGAGGCCCTGGGTAGGCAACCCGGCCTGGCGAAGATAAGCGCTCCACGGAATGCACTTTTCTAGTTGTTGCTGTTTTTACATGTCCACACTATCATACTGCTTAATGGTGGCCCTGTTCATGTTCATCGTAGTGCGTGGGACCGTAGGTAGGCCTATATGAATCCACTGGAACGTGTCAACAGTGGCGCAAACAGCAAGTAACAAACAACATCTGTAAAGCAGAAAGACTCCTTTTCACCTTTGGAGGCATACTGTATGTACAGTACCATGAATGAATGAAGTTGTCTGGCAGGAGGCTAAATCACTTCTGACATATCACCCCGAATAAGCTTTAAATATGTGAATGGGACAAATTGGTTAAATCTGTCTCTGAGGCAGAGTAGGCCTAGTCCTCAACTCTGAAGGCAGATGTTCCATAATGTTGGCCAACAGAAAGCTAAACCTTTACTGATTAGTCAACAGTAAATGAGGATCCACTATAAACAGTATGACAAACTATGAGGCAGAAACACTCCTTATCAGCTTTGGAGGAATATGTGCCATAAAGCTGTCTGTCTGATGTCTACCTACAGTATAATCACTTAAGGGGTGGCAGTGGCTCAGGGGGTAGAGTGTCCGGTAGAGCGGCTGGATGGAGAACCGCAAGGTTCCCAGTTCGATCCAGGGCTCCCCCAGAGTTAGTACCGAAGTGTCCCTGAGCAAGACACTGAACTCCTCAATTGCTCCCGATGTGCTGGTTGGTGCCTTGCATGGTTTCCTCAGCCATCAGAGTATGAATGGGTGAATGTAAGGCACAATCTAATCTATGTAAAGCGCTTTGGGCTAAAGCGCTCTATAAATGCACCATCAACCATTTATGAACACTGAACTACTGTTGAAATGACTGGCTGTAGGTGAATTGCATGCTATTTTGATTGGCTGAACAGCAAAATTGTGTTTTTATGCGCTGATCTGCCTATATGTCAACCCTCTGGGGAAAATGCAGCTGTGCCCTTGCAACTGTGAGATTTGCAGGGTCGAGGTGATGGGCACAGGCGTGTGCTGTGTTGTCATGAAGATGTGGCGTTGGTTTGGTGCTGTCATGAAACTGGAACTGGAAGGTAGCAAGTGAGCTGGACAGTGTTTTCATGGAACAACCACTGAGTGTACAGGAGAAGGAGTTAAAGTACTTCTGAATGGATGAGACAGCGGTTCTCAACATTAAAAGGCACATGCTACACATAAAATCAGCGAGCAGGTGTTTTAGTCACCATGGCCAAAACGAGTCCCAGGTGTAAATATGTGTGGTGTTGAAACATTAGGTTCATCCGATGTAAGCCTGGGGTCTTTTTTTAGCTGCCATGGGTGGCTTGAGCCCAGGACTTCCTTTCCCTAAACAGACGCCAAGGGGCAATGCCGGAGCTCATTTTGGCAGAATTGGCACCTCTGTCAAAAAGGAAAACTTACTGGGGAATATAATATTACCATTTAATTAAAATAAACTGTTCACTGAAGATGAAACTGGCTTTATCATCCTCCAAAAGTGGATGTGGTCCATTTCTGATGGTTTTAGCCTCACTGAGACCAGGCAAACTGGAAAAGTAATTGCTGGGCATACTCTGACTCAGTTAACCAGAATGTCTGCAAGAGACAAGTCTTTGATGTAATGTATTTGTCATGATGTTTGTCCCAATCTCATCAATATAAAGGACATATCTGGGAATGCCCATATTTGGTAATGCCCATATATGGACATGTTTTGACATAACATTGTTGACTATCATGCAGGGGGTCTCCATATATATATATCTATGGGTAACTGGTCCGATATACATCACTGGCCAGATGTCGCCCTGAGGCGTCTTACTAGAGTAGTTTTTATTTATTTTAAGTTATTTGAGAATGTGTTATGATTGTGTTATTTAACTTTAATAAGAGATTCATTAACAACACTGTGTGTGTGTGTGTGTGTGTGTGTGTGTGTGTGTGTGTGTGTGTGTGTGTGTGTGTGTGTGTGTGTGTGTGTGTGTGTGTGTGTGTGTGTGTGAGAGAGATAATAGACAGAGCAGGTCCTTCATAAACAATCAGG
Source organism: Nannobrachium achirus (assembly GCF_963921795.1). Classification (NCBI taxonomy): domain Eukaryota; kingdom Metazoa; phylum Chordata; class Actinopteri; order Myctophiformes; family Myctophidae; genus Nannobrachium; species Nannobrachium achirus. The sequence goes on from NC_137826.1 coordinate 34,013,125, forward strand.
TCAGTTATTCTCATCTCCCACAATAAGAATAACTACAGTTTACTATGAAAACTGGCAGATCCTGTCCGTCAGTGACTCAGTCAGTGACTCAGTCACTCTGTCCGTAACGCCTCAATGTCTATAGCTGACCTGTACTGACATCATATCGTTGACTGTCACGCTCTGACATCACTGTGATGTCAGACTCAACCAGCTCAGCAGAAGGGTATACATTAGCAATGACATCAGATACCAGGATGCAGACCTCTCAGATTCTACCTTCAAGACAGAACTGGACACCGCACTGTCCGAGCACTCTCTAGGGATCGTTTACGTCCTATGATCCTGCTGATCTTTGCGTAAGCGAGTGGAAGTGCTTCCAGAAGATCAACGACACCAGGACCGCAGGGCTGTGGACAAGGCCTTGCAGCGCATGCACACCACACTGGAGCGTGAGAACCAACAGGCCTTATGGAAAATGCCATGTTTGTTTGTCTGTGCCTTTCTGTCTGTCTGTCTGTGTCTGTGGGGTGCCACATTTGGAACCAAACCACAAGACATAATTCATTTGCAAATCAAGACGGCTGACTATCATCACCTGGATCTCCATATATGAAGATCTCCATGACACTGACCTCATCATACCCTGGATATCCATACAGGAGACGACTGGATCATAACCTAAACCTAGATCTCCATATACAGAGCTGGTCAATACCTCGACATCTGACCTCACAGACTCCATTTATGGATATAGCTGACCTGTTCTGACAGCACAGTGATGACCAACTCAGCAGAAGGGTATACATGTCAAAGTGCCCTTATGCACACGCTCATGTGTGCGACCTCGCCCTTCTCGCCCTTAGGGCGTCTTACTGGTATAGTATAACTACATAGTCCAACAAAGGCCCGACAGAACATTGTGTGTGATTGCTCTGACACTCGATGTTTAATCTGTCAGCAATTTAAGGTACATGCTGTCCGTATTGTCTGTCGATGCTGTTTCACACCTGCATCACGGCCAGAAATATAAACTGTCTGCTTGTAGACATATAACTACAGTATATAAAGCTACAACAAACACAACCACATGGCAGTTAATTAGGGAGCACACACTTTGCCCACTGTCTGTCACCAGAAATGACAAAATGTCTGAGACAAATTATGTCAAAATACGTAGACAGGGTTCATCAATGTGTCCTTACACGGACAAATGTGTCCGTGGCAAGACTTGTATACAATATATTGTCTGTATACAATTTGTATATATACAAATTGCCAGTATACAGTGGCTGACTTGCCAGTCTCCAGGTTTTCTTATAAATAGGTAGGACACTGATTTAATAATGTAGACATACCAGTGGTGTAACAAAGTGCAAGTACTTTGTTACAATACTTAATAATAATAAATAAGTAAAACGTCTTCCATGCCCATGAATGATATGATTTTAACTTAACAGGATAAGAGCTGGGTTTCCCAAAATGCCCTTTGAAAATAGCGCTCTAATAAAGAGCCTGTCCGTCTTTTAAGCTTATGAGTTACTCATGATGATGATGATGATGTCAATGACAATTCTTCTCACTGTCTCTGATTGTCTTTAATGCTTTGAAAAGTTCAAAGCCATCACTTCAATTCTGAAAGTGAAGTAAAAAGTAGGCAAAAGTTCAGAGATAGCCATGGAAATAAGAACAATAATACACTTGACTTTTAAAGCAATTTTTGAAAATGGGTTACAAATTGCTCCATCTACATCTTCCCTCTCAGCTTTCCTACTTACTATCTTAATAAAATAATATAGAGTTCAAATGGATGAGGACTAATCACTCTCCCTCTTTAAAAACACAGCATGTGTTCTACATGGTGTCTACTGGACTAGTTTACATTTAGTATTTTATTTATGGAAATATTATTGACCACACATTTTGTACGTCAGTGGAAAGATTTTAGTTTGAGGAAAATGTCCATCACAAGCCCAGGGGTTGATGACCTCTTCATGTCGGACATAGAAACAGCAGCGATGTACAGTTTTGGGAAAGGTGCTTTTTTTTACTTAAGTAAAGGTATCAATACTTCAATGTAGAAAATACTCTGTTAGGGTGCCCTCACACCAAAGTACCTATGAGAGTGGAATCCGCGTTCCGCCAATGCATTTCAATGAGAATGAAGCGGTTTCATGCCAGCAGAGGATTTCTGCAAAAAACGCTCCCTTCTCATTGACATACATTGGCGGAACGCAGATTCCACTCTCATAGGTATTTTGGTGTGAGGGCACCATTAGGGTGCCCTCACACCAAAATACCTAGAGTGGAATCCGCCAATGCATTTCAATGAGAATGGAGCTGCAAAAAAAAAACGCTCCATTCTCATTGAAATGCATTGGCGGATTCCACTCTAGGTATTTTGGTGTGAGGGCACCCTTACAAGTAAAAGTCCAGAATTCAACATGTAATTGAGTAAAAGTATGAAAGTGTTGGCATCAAAATGTACTTAATATACCAAAAGTAAAAGTACAAGATGTTTGAAAATAGCAGATCTACAAGCTCACAAGTTGTGAGCTTGTAGATCGACTATTTTCAAATAGCCAAGGTATAAAACATGGTTAAAGTGATTTATGTATATTTTATAATATAGTTTATATCGAAAAGTAACTAGTAAAGTTTTCAAATAAATGTAGTGGAGTAAAAGTACAATATTTGGATCCAAGATTAGTGGAGTAGAAGGAAATTTATAGTAAATTGGAAATACTCAAGTACAGTACAAATACCTTAAAATTGTACTTAAGTACAAGTTACGTTACACCACTGGCAATGTATTAGGCTGATAGACTGAAGACTGAAGCAGTCCAGTCAGTGGACTGGGTGGAATGCATGGTCTGGACCCAGGCAAGTGATGTATTCAATTCCAGAGCCATTGAGGAAGAAGAAATTAGTCAATGAGGGGTCAGAAACACTACATTTGTAGCCTCGCGTAGCCAGGCTTACTCATCTGCGATGAGAAAAGCCTGGTCACGACGTGAGGCAGAGAGTGCGTAGGAAGGTGAGACTTCAGCCGTGTGAACTTCTGCGGAAGTTGTCTTTTTTCGACCAATCACAGTACGGTGTTCCTGAAAATCTATTGCGGGTCCGTCCCGGTCAAGAAGTAAATTCCTCAGACAAAGCCATTGCAGTGGTTTAAATCAGGGGTTCTCAACCTTCTCAGGCCGCGACCCCCAAAATAATCATATTTTAACTGCCCCCCCCACCCTGACGAGCACTAAGAGTTGAGGCATTACGCGAGGCGTTGTGATACTGGTTTAAATGAGGGAATCTTGTTTACCTTACAAACTTCTGTATTAGTTTTGTTTAAATTCTCCTCAAAATCAATCAAGAGCGAGTGGTCTATGGAGCTATGGTTTGTTTCAACAGACCTGCACTGCGTGATGTAACTTCCCTTAATCGCAGCACTTCCGCCACTTTCATTTATGCAATGCACGGCGCAGGTCTCGCCCAGGCCAGGGTGCTACATTTGTGGGTCCGGGCGGGGTCCCCCAGGCCTCTTTACTTGTTCTCCTCCTTTTTTCTCTCTACACCAAAGCTCTTAGCCATAAATTGCAAGCAATTCCAAAATTCCCTATATCCGTGGTGGTGGTGGTGTGTGGGGGAGTGGGGGGTTTGTACATCTATTTTTGCCAAATTGTGACATGCTCAGAATAGATACACTAGGATTCATGTGGCTAAAAATATTCATGATGATACAAGAACCACAATTTGACAGGTGAAGACAGATAGAACAAGTTTGTATATATTTTACTGAAGTTGGCCAAGTAATTGCCATGATAAAGGATACTGTACAACAAGAGCAGTATTAATTTTAGGCCTAGAATTATTGAATGCTTTAACCAGAAAAATAGCAGATATACAAGCTCACAGCGTGGCACCGAGTGCCGCGCTGCGAGCTTGTAGATCTGCTATTTTTGAAAAAGTCGTGAAAATGTGTGCAAATCTTTGAATATATGTATTTTCAAAGTGAACGTTTGTAACTCTAATTTTGCTTCTGGGGGGGTCCTTGGAACTAAATATTTTGAGATGGGGGTCCGTGGCCAAATACATATCATTTTGGGGGTCCTTCACATGAAAAAGTTTGAGAACCACTGACATAGTAGTCTCTCAAGAACAGACTAACTGGGCTAAGGACCTTTTCTTTGACGATGGCCAGCCAGATAGCTGACATAGAAACATAGGTTTTTCAAAGAACTTTTGAAGGATTCAAAAGACACTTATAGAATCGGGTCCAAATTCTAATTTTCATGATTTTTCAAAAATAGCAGATCTACAAGCTCGCTGTGAGCTTGTATATCTGCTATTTTTCAATAGTTAAAGCATAAAAGAATTATACACAATAATGTGTACCCGTTCTAAATGGGTTAAATGTGACCAATCAGGCAATCACAAACCTGATCCGTGGTTGATAAAATTTTGGGGCAATCAACAGACGTGAATCATTAATGTAATTAATGATATTCTGCTTATAGCTGGTGAACACACATATTTTATTCATAAATATGTATGCTTTTATATTTGTATCCGTGCACCCTGACCTGAAAAAAACAAAGCAAGTAAACAAGTAAACGGAAGCAATGGAAAAAGCTGATAAGAGCACAACATTTTCTACACCAATGTAACTACCTGTCTAGCATAACACTGCTCTACAGATACAGATATGGTGCAAAACAGTGGGACTCTTTCAGGCTCCATGATGAATTATACACCGGTGCCTGTCTGTGGTAACATTCCCCTTATTTTCTATTCCATCATCATGTGTCAATCAGAGAGTATTTAGGACAAGGTGTTCAAGTACTGTATCCACTGGTTTTGCATAGGTCTTGGATCGAGTACTAGAGTTTGTAGTCTATTATTCTCTCAACACTCAAGCATTAGTGAGGCGCGCGCGCGCGCGCGCACACACACACACACACACACACACACACACACACACACACACACACACACACACACACACACAGTGTTAGATGATGTAGGGAGAGTGCCCTGAGGCGAAGTACACATGACTCAGTTGTCAATCTTTATCACTTATGTGGTACTGTCCAAACATCTGTTAATGCCAACCATTCATGATTTGCAATGGGATTAATCATGTACCTTGACACTTAGAGTGGGTTATGGTTGGTTGTTTTATATAATGTCAGGTGAAGCTGTTTGATGTACAGTAGTAATGTCTTTCAGCCAGCGGGCAGTTTTTAGGGGTAATGTTTTCTGTAAGTGGGAGAATGGTCACAGCGAACCATGAACACTGCAGAATGGATCCGTTTGTGAAAAGAGCACACTCGAAGATTTCTCCTTGTTTGTGTCTGCTGCCAGTGCAAAAAACTACATGCACGATTTCAGCTGTCAAACTGCTCTGCTCTGCTAGTCAACATCTGTGGATGAAAAGCAGCTTAGCACACTAGAAACAGAAGGCTGTATTTCAATGAAATTGTGTCTGCTATCTACCAGAGAAATGCAACATTATTCAGGATTGGAGCAAGGCATCTTCCTCATGCTTTTAATAAAACCCAGAGCTCTAAATGAAAGGATACACTCACATGTTTATTATGTCTTGGCTCAGGATTGGGAGAAAATCTGTTCGTTATGAATCGATGTTTCTTTTCACAATTCTCATGTCACCATAATGACTCACAAACCCATATAGTCTGCATATTGAGGAATACAAGAAGAAATACTTGTTTTATTATGTTAGAAGCGGGTAAAATGATGCCGAATCACATTCAACACTTTACGTGTGGTGTTCAATATGTATTCCCAAATGAAACGTGTTAAGTCATTCACTGCTGGGGCGCCAGCTGGCCTAGCGGTCCAGGCGCATACCACTGTCACTCCCCCTCTCGCTCCCCATTTCCTGCCGTTCTACTGTCATCATCAATAAAGGCATAAAAGGCCCAAATCTTAAAAAATATTAACCAAAATAGCCCCCACTGCCAGCTATTTTTCGTTATTTCCTTACCTTTTCAAGTAGTCACAGAATAGTTTTCTATTTTTCGATCGATCCCCCGATCAATCACGGACACGGTCTCTGTGCTTCTGTGAAAAGACAAGTGAGTCGTTTGACCCATGCGTTAGCTAGTTATGGATGATCGAAAATATGAGTTGAGGAAGAAGCTACAACAAAGAATCACGTCTTTATATTCCTGTTAAAACATTTCATCATGACATCTGGTATGTCATCCTTGTTGTATTCAGATTTTGTCGTATTTTTGGAATGCGGGGTGGTTGGGGGCTTTGTGACAGCTAGTATTCAAGCATTTTCACCCCTAAATGGCTGTCAGAATGATATTGCAGCAGGCATAAACCAACTGCACTAAACTGAGTGGGTATGAACCCACCCGGGCACACTGTGGACAGCTAGAAGCTACACTGCATGTTCCCATATTCAGAGTGTTACTTCAGCTCTGAGAGAGTTACAAATGGATAAATTAACATTGAATGAAGATTTTACTGTGTAGGTGGTGGTGAGTGAGCGTGGGATTTCTCTAATTGGCTTCCATTGCTGTTGTATTCTCTGACATGTCATGTGTTGTTCTCCCTGAGCTGCAAATATCTGGGAGCGTTTCGCTGTTACTACGTGTCATCTTTTCGACACCCAAACCCAACCCTTACCCTAACCCTAACCTCCGTGGGGTGAGTCGCTAACCCTCCAGACGCTCCTTTGTCGAAATGACGGTCGTTCGAAAGAGCGAGATTTCCTCAAAATATCTACACTACGGTATGAACTCGATGAAGAAACACATTACATCGTGTCTCTGTTAGGTATGCAAATCAGGAAATAATTATTGCTGTTGGGGAGTAATAACAACAGTTTTTAAATGCTGTCAAGATTCAAGAATCCATTTTGATGTTTTTCAAAGATTCCTTTAAGAAACATTCACCCTCATGAATTCTTAAATTTTGTAAGAACTATTTTTTTATGCCTAAAATACAGACTACAATTATGCCAATAGGGCTGTTTCATTTATAAAGCCTAAAACATGCTCCATGCAAGTGTGGGCACAGCGTACATGGACGCTTCAAGCTACACATGATTGATTTCACACGTCATTGCCTGTGAAATTAATGAAATGAAAGTCTCCTGAAAATTATAACGCAATGGCAGAATGACATGCGTCGCAGTGAGGGTTTCTATTGCAGGAAAAACAGAATGAAGCTGTCTCCTTGGATTTGTGTTCTCTGCTCTATCTTTCATAATATACCAGGCTGTAGTTTCAAATGTCACACTATGTGGGTGTATTACCTCCAACAGTGCATCAGAGTGCATGTTGTGTATGTTTGGGATGCACGTTTGGCTGGGCCAGGCATTGTTATTTATGTTCTTTGCCTACTGTACATGTCTTAAGTAAGCCACGCCAAGCCTTGTGGCCCATAGGGCATGAGCCTATCTCCTGTTTCTGTAGCGTTAGGCAGCTTGATGTACCGGTACAAGTACTCCCCTGGACATGACGCTGGTATGACGCAAGGAATTACCCCAATCCAACAGTTGATGCTGAGTGCTAGCAGTGAGGCATTGGGTCCCATTTTTTGTATTTTTAGTCTTTGGTTTGACCCGGCTCCCCACTCTCAGGGCAGACACTCTAACCCCAGCCACTGAGCTGGTGATGTTTCAGGCTTAACTTAGTCTATTGCAGGACACGCTATTTTCAATGGATCACATCTGTCTTGTAGCCACTCACGTCATCCCACTTTCAGATCAATGTAGCTTCTACTCAGGTTGGGGCTCAAACCAGTAACCCCTGTGAGATTTGATTTCCAAGGGCAAGCATTGTCAATGTGGCTAAATACAATCTGAGAGGCCCAGCAAATGGCTCAGTGGCCCTTACTTGTCAAACAGACGAGAAGATCCTCTGCTCCTCCCCTCCCTTTCTAGGCTCTCCTCTCCCTGCTCTGGTGCAAAGCAGAAGCCGTTTGACAAGTAAGGGTGCCTGTGAGGTCAAAACAGCGGTTTGGTTGGTCTCAGGACGTTGCGTAAACACAATCCAATAAAAAAATACTAACTTATAAGCTAAAGAAATAACCGCACTAGAATAAAGACTATCTACTCTGTTAGTTATGAGAGGGCCAGCGAAATCTAGCAACAGGGGTACCCGAAATCCAGCAACAGGGGCAGCTAAAGCAGGTATGAAGGTGTATGATAAAAGGCAGATTTAACCCTATATGTGTTTTGGTCTGAACGACTCCTTTAAATGAAACCGAGCAATTCCAAGTACAATTTCAAAATATTCGTAAATAATACATTTAACTCAATGTTTTTATTAACATTAAAACAAACAATTTCTCACCAGCCCACTGGCCCATTACTATGACAAAGACCACTGACTTGCATGTAACAATATTCAGCTTGTGGTGGTAGGCAGCAATACAAAATTGAGTTTAGGATAAAAGACTCCCACACAGATAATATGCAAGATGTCCTTGTTCAGTGAAATGGTTTCCTTATTCATACTCTTTTCAATCATGCAAGCTGAGATTGTATTGGGCATTTTACTGTCTTTTGGCTGAAAAGTTTTTCTCTTTTTTACCTCTGCCAACGGAGTTGGACAGGGTTATGTTTTCTCCCTATTACATTAATATTTTTCTGTTTGTCAAGTTATAGCATTATAAGAGTCATTTTGCACACCAACAGGGACAGGTGTGTCAAAATAGTGAACTTGACGAGTAGAGAAATGGAGTCCCGCATAAACATTTTTTTATTTTGGCAACATTTTCGTCATTCAGACCTTCATCAGGTGCTTGGTGAAGGTCTGAATGACCGAAATGTTGCCAAAATAAATTTATTTTTAAGTGAAGACAGTTTGCGCGACTCCATTTCTCTACTCCAGCATTATGACACAAGAACAGATGGTCGTATTTTCATGAAGCGTGGTGAGAATTATCAGTAGGTTGCCCTTATTAGATGATTAATTTCTGTGTGGAAAGGGTCAAAATGTCAAGGTCACACACATGGCCAAAGGTCAAAATTGAGAATGGATGGACGGTATTTCATGAAACTTAGTGGGCATGATCAGTAGGTTTTCCCCAAGAGATGAATTCTGAGTGGAACAGGTTGAAGGTCAAGTTCAAGGTTAAAATGACATCATCTGTCTCAGGTGGAAGGCAGAGGCATACACTCTACTAGTTTAAAAGGGTTTTAGAATTTAACTGGGTTCATATGCCCATTCTTTCATGTTTTTATTTATTTATTTATTATATATTATTTATATCATTTATTTTCTAAAGATTTGTTTTTGGGGCTTTTATGCCTTTATTGATTGGACAGTAGTCTTACAGGAAATGGGGAGAGAGATGGGGAGTGACACACAGCAAAGGTTGTTGGGATCAGGATACGAACCCGCAACACGCTGTCAAGGCAACAGAGCCTATGTGGTATGAGCCTGGACCGCTAGGCCAGCAGGCGCCCTGTTTTAATGTTTTTACATGTGACACTACGTATATTTACGCTGCCTTCTTGGCCAGGGTCCACTTGAAAAAGAGATGACAATCTCAAAGTAATTTTACCCTGGTTAAATACAGGATAAATAAACTAAAATACGTATTGGCAAGGATTGAAGAGCACACCTATTCACATGCACCAGACACTTTATGTTTTATTTATCTTTTTTTGTGCTTGCTCTTTGGACTGTATACTACAGTACTCTTTTTCTTTTTCTTACTTCTCTGTAACTTGTAACCTTAACTGCTGTGCTGCCTCTGGGCAACTGAATTTCCCCTGTGGGATAATAAAGGTATATATCTATCAATCTAACCTGCAACTTGTCTGTGTCTTCTAGGTGCGACTAGCTTCCTGACAGCAGCCCTGGACCAATCAGGAGCTCCCAGGAAGAAGATGGATGAGAGCCGGATGCGAGCTACCCCCAACCTCACCATGTCAAGCTATAGGAAACGCTGTATGCATCTCTGATGTTACCCTCTTACCCCCCCACAGATCCTCCTTTACCCACTATATCTCCCGCTCTCAGCTGAAGGTCCATTAGTGTCCCCCTTTTGACACCCAACTACAACCCTTTTGATATTATGACTAAGGGATCCCTTATCTTGGACATGTTGCTTTTCCCTGTGAGAGCGGCCAGCCTTCAGGGCTGTGCCGGGAGACGTCGCAACAGTTCTCAACAGATCTCAGATCATTGTTTGGTGTGGCTTTTGGGACTTGTCCTACACCTGGCCCTGTCCTCGTGTCAACGTGTCGACCTGAAACACCCCATAGTCACCACTGGCTATGGAAAACTGCGCGGCATCAGGAAGGAGCTCAACAGCGAGATCTTGGGCCCCGTAGAACAGTACCTGGGCGTGCCCTACGCCACGGCACCTATTGGCGAGCGCCGCTTCCAGCCACCGGAAGCGCCGGGCTCTTGGCAGGAGATCCGCAACGCCACCCAGTTTGCCCCTGTGTGTCCCCAGAACGTGCATGGAGTGTTGCCAGAGATCATGCTCCCAGTGTGGTTCACAGACAATCTGGATGCTGCTGCAAGCTATGTTCAAAACCAGAGCGAGGACTGCCTGTATCTCAATGTCTACGTGCCCACTGAAGATGGTAAGTTTGGCAGGACACAAACTGATTTGCAGTCAATTACAATTGCAAATATCAATGGATGGATGGATGGATGGATGGAAGGGGAAATGCATGTGTCGTAGCAGCACAGCAGTAAGCATGAAACAGTGTTGGTACAAGAAAGAGTAGAGAGATTAAAATTAAAATTAAAGTAAGAATATATGAAAGATAATACATAAAAATAAGTAGACTTAAATTCTGACCATTTGCACTTGGTCTGACTAGGTTCACATGATGTATAATATATATACCGGTATATATACTAATATTTTAGTATAATGCATAATATACACTCCTGTTTCTGCTTAGGAGAGAAGTACAGTTTGTACTCCTCTCTTTATATCCTGCTGCAACTGTCATTTCTGTTTCTGTGGGTTAGGATATTATATTGCAGTTTGTCCTTGGACTGGTATCATTTTCTCAAATTGCAGCAGATTTTCTAGAATTACATAGGCTTACAGTACAAGCACTGCTTGAGTTCACCAGTGCTTGAGAAAAGTACTGTACTCTGTTTAATACACCATTTTGTAGGAGCCCACACGAGGTCACATCCGTACAGCCAATTGTCTTCCAAGGAAAGTAGCTATTTCTTGTTCCCACTAATTTGCATAACAAAGGTAGCTTACAAATCTTGACTTTATGTCTCAGTGATTGTAGGAATATACCTACTTTAACTAGCTTAGAATCTTTTGGATGTCACTGAACCACGATTGTAAAAAAGAGAAAGAAAAAAAGGCTTCTAAATGTAGATGCCGTGTGGGGGTTTTGTCAGGTTTTTTTAATACAAGAAAGTCTTTGCTGAATTTGGATGAGAAATATAAATTCAAGCTTGTAAATGTAATGTGACATTTTAGATTTGACTTGTTTAACAGGAGAGAATGCACAAAACTGGTCAACAGAAGTTATGCATGCTGGAAGGGCCAAAAGCCTGCAGATTAACAATAATTGATATTTTCACATGAGAATAAAACAGAAAGTATATTAAAATAAACATGAGCCGGTTTGGATGTGCAGTGTATTCCAGGGGACCCTTTGTTCTTCAGGTCATGAACGTGGAGTTAGGTGATAGGTGTACAGTAATATGATATTGCTGAATATTGTAGGTATCATTACATCATTTGGACGTTAAGGATAGTGTTCCTGCACTGCACATACTGCAACTCCAAATGTGATTTAGGCAGAGCTGGTCACATACTGAACTTGTGCTGCTGGCATAAACCTGACTCATAAAATAAATATGAAAACTTAATATGAAAAGCACTGTAGCAGTGATGGGCTCTAGAAAATGGTGTTATGAACTGTAGGATGTGTTCGCTCCGTGCAATGTTTACTAGTAAAGCCTAGGTATTGGTTCTGACCCTTCTTTTTTCCCCCTGGATTCCCTACTGAATTTTAAAGTATGCTAGAATTATTTTCTATTTTCCTTGGAACTTAACCTCCTTGTGGGGGGTAGATTATTAAAATAATAGCCCAAACAAAGGAATGAGGATGAAGTAAATTCCTTCTAATACAAAATTCCTGAAATCAGAGGTCCGCCCGCCGGCTGGTCCTTCCTTAAGCCAGTTTCAATGTAGGATAGGTCACCTACAATTCTTTTTTTTTTTTAAGATTTGTTTATGGTCTTTTTATGCCTTTATTTGATAGGACACAGTAGACTGACAGGACATGTGGAGAGAGATGGGGGATGACATGTGGCAAAGGTCTTCCGGATCGGGAATCAAACCGGCGACGCCAGCAGGCATCATAGCCTAATATGTGGTATACGCCTAGACCACCAGGCCAGCGGGTGCCCCTGTCACCTACAATTCTAAACATGATATAGCATCTGAATTAAAATCCCAGGAGTAAAGGTCTTAGTGCACACTGCTGCGTTTTTTGGCCGAATATCAGAGCGAATTTTGGAGCACGTGAATAAACAAAATCTACCTCATGTTATGTCAATCACGTTTGCACACTGCCGCCTGTTTCGTATTTATTTTCGGACCAGGGTTGATTTGTTTTCCCGATTTTCGCAACTGTCGCCACTGGGTCCCTTGCTCTCCCTCTCTCCTTTCTCTCTCTCTCTCTCTTTGGTCAGAAAAACATTTTTTGCGGATTTCGGAATTCCAAAACGCAACGAACAACGCAGCAGTGTGCAACCAGCTTAAGGATTCCTGTTTGTCCAACTGCACATTGCAATGATACTGTGATGTGGCCACAGGCTACTGGACCGAAATCTTCAGAACAGTTTTTTTGGCTTGGCAGCTGTTACTGATGATACAATGTTGCCAAGGAATATAATCTTGTTTACTGTGTGTCCTCCTATGCTAAAGTTAATCTTCTGGTGAGACCTTGGCAAACTTTCACTTTTGCACGAGCAGTTTTGGTACGCTTCCTGCATCAACCACCCATTGGACAGCAGCAGCGGATAGCAGCAGATGGACAAGCAAAGAGACAGAACATCAAAGGCTAATTATCTTAGGCAAAGCTAGTCATGATTGTAAGCAAGTCTAATGACAAATTGCTGAAAAGTACAAGATTAATGAGTGCACTTACTTAAGACCCGCCAACCCGAGCCAACACGTTTGTGCATCATTGCTGTTGAAGTATTATGGCGGTAGTTAGATTATCGTGCTCTTCCCTACAGCGGGACACAGAGCTGCTATAAAGAATGGTTCTACAACAGTGATGCAATAAACGTGAGCTCACGTTCTGCTTGGCTACATCTTGGCAACATTCCAGCTAAATATCTATTTTACTGATAAGTGCTTCAACAAAAAAAGATAGAACAGTTCAAGAGTCATCGGCAGATCTGGAGTATATAGGTTTCAGTTGAGGACAGGAGCTCTGGAATAATGCATTATATGAGCAAATGAAAAGCAAACCGCACTGCAGAGGAACTGTTATATGGATTGGCTTTGATGCTAGATCAAATTTATTCTGTCATTTTGTTTTCTCTTATTTTTGTTTCTTTCTTGATTTTCATGCAGTCCTTGATCTTATGAAAACAAGGGCAGGTACAGGAACTCAAGAATAGAGTAGTGCAGTGCTAGCTGCGCGCACGCACACATGCACACACTGTATGAGTTAGCCTTAGCCAATTAGCCCCAAATCTCAAGGTTTATGTAATTGCATGTATACTTCAGAGGGTTACTTATGACATTAAGTACCTGTGGAATGTGATGAAAATGACTGCTACCAAGGACATTTCCAAAATGTTGTTCATAATGACCAGCAGAAAGTCTCCTGTAGATTAACAACACTCCATAATGACAACTACAGAAGTTGTCATTATTCTAGTGTGTTAGTTGAGTCATCATGTCCTAGACATTATTAAGGAGATGGACATGAGGGATGTAACAGCTCTGCTCAAGTGTTATTTGAATTATATGATCTCTAAAACTTTGCTATTTCGGTAACTATCTTGCATATTTCTCCAGTCAGTGATGCTGAGAGGCTTAATTCTTTCCTGGGGGATTCCTAGAGTGCAAATGAGTGCAACTGGTTTAACTTGTAGCTTGTGTTCCTGTAAATGTGTCACTTATTGTAAGAGGTCACTGCTCACACAAGCTCGATGCAGTCCCTAAGGATATGATTCATTTTCTGTGTGGGAGAGAGAGAGAAACAAGAGACACTAAGGGAGGGTGAAGTAATCATGAAATTAGCCACGCTAAAGCCTAAATTATATTTTAACACACAATGGTGTTGCTGAAAATAACCCATTTTCTGTTGTGCAACTTATAAAAAATTATATAGTCATGTAACACCTTTGATGGCACAGATATCTGTGGTTATTAGGTATCATCACACACACAGTGCCATGTTTTAAATGTATGGTATCGTGTGGTTGCTGTTTAGTTTTCCTGTATGTCTGTATATCTCAGTGCTCACCTTTACTGCTCACCTATCCCTGTATGCCTACCTCGCCTCCTCTCTCACATCTATGCGGAGGGTGGAGGTGGTGGAGGAGGGGGATTGGGTCACTGTTATGAATGCAAATCACTTCAGTGTCCTTGCCCACTGGGGCCCGATGCAGCATGAAATTCAAACAGCATCGTGGAATGATGTAAATAAAACAGATCTACCGTTAGATCGAACGCTGAATTTGACACACACTTTTAGTTTCTCTCTATCTCTCTCTCTCTTGCACACAACCTATAGCTATCTACCTCTGGTACAACCTCCTGTGTGAGCAACCGCACAGCCAGGCAAGAACACTGTGTCACCGCATTCCTATTTCCTCCCTACACTCCTCAGCCAAGGGCCCTCGGATCCCTCATTTTTATTGCTGCCAGAACAGCCATTTTACCGTCCTCTTTATTAAAAACCATATTTCAGTAGGCAGGGTGGCAAGGCAGCGCGGGGTAGGGGACGGGCTGGAGGCTGAGGACTTTGAGACGGAGAGGAGAGCAACGGGAGGGACTGGGAGTGCTGGAAGCTGCTGCCTCATGTCGTGGTGGGGGGCGGAGGTTCGTGTGTGTGTGTGTGTGTGTGTGTGTGTGTGTGTGTGTGTGTGTGTGTGTGTGTGTGTGTGTGTGGTAGGGATGGGACGATATGCGATATTATCGTTTATCGTGATAAAAACACTCATAAAACACTAATCGTATCGTGGAGATTTAATTTATCGTGATATCGTCCTCCATCATGCACTGGCATCAATTCACCTTTTATTTGCCGAGCTGCATATTATCCTGTACCATTTAAACCCTCTATTGGTAAAATGTATTATAATGTGTACTTGATACAGTCTTTTTTTCCCACTCTTTACCAAATCTCTTTGCCAAAAAATAGCCGATCTACAAGCTTGTGGGCTTGTTCCGCCCCATAGGATAATGGATGTTGAGGATATTTTGATTATCGCGATTTCTTTGATCACAGTAATCGTGATATGACATTTTCATATCGTCCCATCCCTACGTGCAGTGGGTGGGGGATGGGTGGGTGTTGGTGGGATGGTAAACTGTGTCCTGACAACTTGTCAGAGCGACGCGGCAGCACAGACATGACATACTGCAGCTTCATCTCGTTTACTGCGCCGAGGAAATAGAAGGGGACAGGAGACAGCTTGAGCTTCGGCCAACGGCTCCACTGAACCGAGCACAAACACTGTTGACTGAGGGGAAGGAGTTACAGTACGTTAGGGCGAGTAAATGCCCTCGGAGGCAAAGCGGAGCTAAGTGATCCCTCATAGGGCCATTGGATTTCACAGAACGTCTTCCCTTTCCGCCAGGAGGTCAGCCAGATGTCCGCTTCCGGCTAGCGGCGGACAAAAAGGGATATTTCACTTTCAAACATGTTTGCAGTCATTTTATCGTCTACCATGGCTTCTGTGAGCACACCCAGAAGTTGCTGGAATCAGTTTTTTATTTTATATAATGTATCTTTTTCGTTTTAATTTCTCTCAATATTATAAAAAATAAATGAAAAATTAAAGCGGTAATTGAAAGAATACGGCCCTCTGAATGCATTAGAAGGACAATATCAGACACCAGAACCAAGGACGTGTGTTTTCAATGAATTTAACATGGTTACCATGGAGTTTGAATTTACAATGGGTTTACTTTGTATAGAAAGGGGGCATGTCTGATAAAATGAATATCAAATATCTGAATACTGAATCAAGCAACTTCTGGGTATTGATTGATTGATTGAAGACTTTATTAGAAGTTTGCATAGGAAAAGGTACAGTTTCATGACGGTACAGTTCACTGGTACAAGGTCTACTAAAAGGAGATCCATGAAAAGACTAAGCTTATTTCCACTGGAAACCATTGAAGTATCTCATATAACATTGAATGACAGACAAATAGAACACAGTACTATGCAGTAGATATGTAAAGAAAAACAAAAAAGAAAACAGTAAGTCTAAACAAACAGTATATAGGGGCAGGGGAGGTTAGGGTTGGGCTAGGTTCATTTTTTACCAGTTGCGAACGGCTGCTGCCTGTAAGTGGTTTTTCAGGGCAATTTTAAAGGATGCTAGTGATCCACACTCCTTTATGGCCTTCCGTAAGGCTTTCCACATTTTGGTGGTATAGCAGAAAAACGAGTTTGACCCTTTGTTGGTTTTGACTCTGGGTTGGACTTGGAAGTGATCTGTGGTGCTGCCTCTGGTGTTGTAATTATGGACATCCTTAATGTTTATAAAGTATTTTGACAGGTACTTGGGTATCATAGTGGTGTAGTGTATCTTGTACACCAGGCCCATTGCAAGTTGCTGTACTCTGTCATCTACTCTGAGCCACCCCACTCTTAACTGGTGAGTAGCGGTGAGGTGAGTCTGATAGGGAAGGTTAAGCAGGACCCTAATTAGTTTATTTTGGGCTGTTTGGTAGATGATAAAGTGACCACGAATATATGTTTGAAAGTACTTGAGTCAAAGTATAGATACTCCTGGTCAAATAATACACAACTACAAGTGTGTCATTAAAATAATAATAAAAGTATGTAAGTATTTAAAAGTACAATCGCCTATTTCCACTAGACTAGAAATGTAGTGTAGTCAAAAAAGTCCAGCGTCATGCTAGATGTTAATTTAACACATGGGATTGGGAAGCCAAGGTTTCTAACATTTCTAGCTGTTGCTGCTGCCGCCGTTCACTCACGCTTTATTTTGAAGAGCCTCGGAAGCTTTGTGCGTGTGCACGTGCGTGTCCACTGACGATTGAGGAAGAAAATCCATTTGTTTACAAACGCTCGTGAAACTAAAATCCAAACCGGGGCCGACCATCGCGGTAAAGTGTCGCCATGAAAACAATCAGATCTCTGCTTCCCTGGCGTTCATTGCACCTTATTCATAGATAAAGCCCTTTTTATGTTTCAGCCTAGAATGGAAATCAATGTAGCCAGGTCGCGTCATTTTCTCTCTCTCTTCGAGCCACGGGGTGACGTATGGACTAGGGTCATTCACAGGGCACACAGCATGCACACAGAGCTGTGCAGTTAACCCCTTGTTGTCTCGTTGAGGAACGAGACAACTCCTTTTGGCAGAGTGACCCCTAGTGGCCTTATCTCGTTACTGAACGAGTTTGGCCCCTTGGGTGTTAACCTGTTACGCAGGAATGTGACAAAAAACTAAAAATATTATTGAACTCTACTCTCCATGGCATGAGTAATCAATAGAAAAAAAGTCATTTTGGGGGTGAACTACTCCTTTAACTCTGAGAGTGTACACAATGGAACCAGGTCAATTTGGTTACATTTGTGTACATTTAAATAAACACTGATGATTTTACTGTGGACTGCTGTACGCATTCAAATTAAGTTGAATTTTATTCAGGATTAGGTTATTTGGGCCAAATTAATTTTCACATTTAATTCAGATTTAGTAGGGAGTTTCTTATAATGTTAAGAACAAAGACATTTTCACAATTCACAAAGGTTTCTTCTTTAAATTCCCATGAGCATGTATTCCCAATATGAGCTACTGTACATCTAATATCGTTAATACAGTACATGGCCTCTGCGAAGTTGTACGAACGCTGGTCTCTTTTATAAGATCACGATGTTGCCCTACAGTATCTGTGTAGAGCTGGTATCCAGAACAGAGACTCCCTTGAACAAGAGCTAAGACCTTTCTGTCTGTTCTGTTCTCCCTCTTTTTATGTCTAAAAGTTATCTCTCATAACCTTCTATCAGTTTTTTTGACAACCCAAGAAAAAAAGTTTGCATCCCCAAAAGAAGCTTTCTTTTAACTGCTGAGCGGAGCCAACAGATTCAGTGGTCATTTCTAATTTAATCTCCTCTCGCGTAGCTCCACAAGGCTAAGCGGAAGTCTGGCGGCCAGTTTCAAAGAGAGCGAGGGTCCATTTCAGTGGAGCTGCTCCCCGCGTTATAGCTTAAGCCGTTTAATGGATATTAGAGTAGGTATGAATTCAGAGTGGGCTCCATTAAGCGGTGAGGTGTGGTTTTGGAGTGGTGCTAAGTGAAGGGGGAAGTGCTGACTAGGCGGGGGACTAATGTACCTTTCTGTCCATTACCAGCCTTGTCTACCTGTCTGCCGAGGCAATACAGAGCCTGTATAGCCCCTTTTCGACTGCAGCTTTAGCACCACACTACACAACACTACACCGCACCACACCACACCACACCACTTAAAATTATCTACATTTTCCATTACACAAAAGTACCCCTATCGAAACAAATTGACCATTTTAACTGTGATTATAATACAATATAAATTTGTATTACAACTATCCTAATTATAATACACTATAACGGATTATAACTGTGATTATAATACACTATATAAGTATTAAGGTATTACTATGATAACTATAATACACTATAATAGATTATAATAGTGGTTATAACACAATACAATTTATTATCATGTATTACAACTATATCCTGGTGGTCTAAATGAAAAGTCAGTGAGTGATCAGTCATTATGATGTGCTTGGCCCTGTTTGGCCTAGCTCAGCCCTACTCTGTAGTGGATACTTTTTAGTACCACGTTTAGTACCACTTTCACACCAGGTCCTTGTAGTGGAAAACCTGGCACAAATGGTCGGTGTGGTGTTGGGCCATGTCAGTGGAAAAGGGGCTTAAGCTACCAACTATCATCCACCACACACCCAGGAAGCCCTTACTGGAACAGGCCCTTACACGGGGGGACTGCATGGGTGGAGGCAGCAAATCTATTCAGCATCGATTCTTGACCATTTAAACGGAGGATAAAGCATTTTTATTATCAGGAAATCAAATTTACATAGAAGCACTGATGGAGAACTTTCTATGTCTTATTTAGCATCTGCACAGTAAAAGAAAACCTCAGTGTTAATTTATCCATGAGTGTACTAATGTAACCAAATGGACCCGTGGCCCTGTGGATTGTGCTGTACCATTTAATAGTGGATTCATTTTTTCTGTTCCTTGCGTCAGTGGTCGCAAAGCATTTGCTGCACAGTGTGGCAGAAGGCATGTTATTAGCTCACTATAAGGCTCCTATCAGTGTGAGAAAGAAGATATATCATTAGCTCACTGGCAGAATGATAAACCTCTTGAATCCTACAGAGAATACAGTATTACTTCAAATGGGAGACTGCATCGCCTCTGCGGCGTAAAAGAGAATATGATGTGAGATAGAGCTGCAAAATGTATAGAGCAAAACATATTGTCTTATTGACTAATACAATATCCATATCACAAGAGGTTGCAGTTTTTTTAGAGATGAAAAAACGTTCAGGCATCTTCCTAAACAAAGTTTAGTCATTGTGTAGAATTTCAGGCAAATACTGTTAATCAGCTAGGTTTTCATATGTCAGAAGAAATAGATTGTTTTTCTTATCTTGCAAATGCATGTAATACATGCAGCAGTACAGTACACACATGTATACAGTACAGTAGATAGGTTGGTAGGTAGGTACTGTACATGCATACTGTACATATATATATCAGTAGTATATGATGTTTTGTAAATATCATTTAGCCCTGAGGCAGGTGGTGTCGACAGAGCACTTTAGCATGCCATGTTTCTGTGCACGGAGTGTGTGTGTATTTACGTTTGTGCATTTGAGTTTATCTGTCTGTCTGTGTGGGTTGGTGGGCAGGTTGTCAAAACATCATTATGCCATTGTGAAGACAGGGAGGACTGTGTGAATCTCGTAATGTACAAACAACAGAAAAGGCCACAAACAAATTGTAATAAATAAGAGCGCGTCCAGTTTAAAAGGACCTCTATGGGCTAGGCTTACAGAGCTCTGCAGACCAGGGCATTAGTTGATCGGGCCCAGTAAATCTTAGTCACTGGTAGTAGTACCCTATGGGCCATTTAACTGGTGTTTCCATTTAATGTGGCTGCCTTGTTTGACCTTGTTGAGGGAAATCCTGTCAAAACCCCTCGTTGGCCGTGAAAATAACCCTCATTGCCTACTGCAGCAATACAAGATAGTAAATGATTGTAGACAGTATGTACACTTAAACACTGACATCTCAGGGTGAAAGTTGCCATTTTGTCTATTCACACAGTGTGTTTGTTTGGGTGCAGTTATTTCTGTGTGTGTGTGAGTGTGCGTGTGTGCGCGTGCATGCACCGTGCACACGTGCATGTCTTCAGTGTTGTGCGGCGGTTTGACAGTTCAGTCTCGGTGGAGCTAGTGTAGAATGCCTATTGCCTGAGGGCTGCAGTCCAGGTCTGCTTTGGACCACGCTCCACAATGGTGTAGCATTCCTTTCTTTCATCTGGAAAAAAAAGGACGGCTTGATTCTTCTCATAGATTTTACTACAAAGCACCAGTGTGTGGGGAACAGATGGGGAAAAGGTGGAAGGGAAATGCTCATTAGTTCATATAACTACATCCTATGCAGGACTGTAGTTGCAGAGCAGTATTTACAATGTTGTTTGGTTGCATGCAGTTATAATGAAATGAGAAAGTGATGATATTTTATGGATGTACAGTTTTCCTCCTCCATTGCTTTCTTGTTACCTTTGGCCTTTTCCTTATCTGTAAATGCAATCTTATTGAAAGTTGTCCTTTGTTTCTCCCCACTGTTTTGTTTTCTTAACTATAGGTCCACTCACAAAAAAACACGACGAGTCTACAATGAACAGACCCAGGGAGGAAGGTATTTATTGCATGCTTTTATCCTGTTTTCCTTTTCCCTGTCCCCTTTGTTTGTATTTTTCAAACTCCCGGGAGTATTTACATTCACTGAAAAATATATTAATGTGTTTGTGTCTGTGTTTGTTTATCTATAATCATCTTCTCTATCTTGCGCGTGCACATTAAATTGTCTTCCACTTGTCTACATTATGCTAGGCTGAATGGTAAATTGATGCACACTCAACTTTCTTATCTTTACGTATTAGAATCTCGATTTTCCATTACGCAAGCTCTCATTCTCTGTGTCTCTCTCCCTTACACACAGTCTCACTCTCTCTCCTTTCCACAATACACATACAACTGAAAATACATAAATAAGCACACGCAAACCAATAGTTTTCACAGAGGATTTTTTTTTTTTAGGTGGCTTAGATCTCAGGGGAGCTAATTGACTTTCCTTCCCTGGTTGCTATGCAGTTGATCACCCACACACTGATGTTCTGACTGTCCTCTGTGCTGCACAACTGAAAAATCAATAGTCACTCTTTACTAAACCTGCACCTTGATTTTTGCATGCAGGCTGTAAAAAAAAGAAAGAAATATATATATACCGGCGGTATGTATATTATGTGTGCGTGTGCGAGTGCATGCGTGCGTGTGTGTATGTGCATGTGTGTGTGTGTGTGTGTGTGTGTGTGTGTGTGTGTGTGTGTGTGTGTGTGTGCATGTGTGCGTGCGTGCATACGTACGTGTAATTCCACCAATATTATTTGATTAAAATAGTCCTCAATGCTTCATTGTCAGAAAAAGTTATTTGGAAAGATTCCAGTATTTTCTGCTGCTATGAAGCATTTTATCTGATGAAGCCCTAAAGCTCCTCGGATAGATCCATGTTCCCAGTGCTGCTACAAGAAAAATCTAGTGTACCTGCATCTCTCTCTCTCTCTCTCTCTCTCTCTCTCTCTCTCTCTCTCTGTGTTTGTGTGTGTTATGAACTGTGAGGGTACTTATGTCAGTGTGTGAATACGTTTTGTTGTTTAAAAAAATTGGGGTGCTGTATGCATATTCAATTTCCCATCGCTGCGACTCTAATTCTGATGGTTTAAAAAAAAAGGCAGACCTGCAGTAGCTGCTACTGTATAATCCAATTGTGCGGTATTATAATGTTGAAAGTGGAGGGACGAATTCATGCAGCATTCTTGAGGAGAGGAATGAAATGATGGCACAGAGATGAAAGAAGAGGGAAAACTGAGAACTAAGAACCCATGGGAGGGCAGGGAGGGTGAAGCCACATTTATGCTTTGACACGCGTCCGTGTTACGCCGAAAATAGCCGATCTACAAGCTCACGGTGCCTCGAGCCTTGTGTGAGCTTCTAGATCGGCTATTTTCGGCGCGTGACATGAATTAGGCCTGAGACAGAAGGGTAGGAAAAATAGTCTGAATGAAGACAAGGGCATGATGAAATGGAATGACATTTATAGGGCGAGAGAAAGAGAGTGAGACAGGGACGAGTGAGAAGGTGGGAGCGTTATAGAGCTTGACCTTTATTCTGAAACCTGACAGACAGTATAGATCAGGCCTGTACACATAAAACAAACCTGATTGTTAATTTAACTCTGAATAAATATGTACTGTAAGAGCGGACCTGTACACAGGATTTCACTTTGAGGTGAACAAAGGTTGGAAAATACAGTTACTCTCATTATCAATGAAAGTAAATACGGTAGTAATTTCATGAGATATCCTGGGATTTATTTGGTGCTAGGGATTAAAAAAACTAAAAAACTAAAATGGAACCCTTCAGATTGTTGTGCTCTGGTATGGAGCAGGAAATCAGGTTTTGTATTGAATTGGCTTAGAATAGTTGGACCATAATTAAAATAGAACACCATAGGTGAATGACTGGAGGAAACAGAGATGAATGGTGGAGACTAGGGAGAGGCTAAGCCCCATCAAGAGTTGATGCATTACATTGAGCAGCGGGCGGCAGATATTGAGCAGTATCAGGCTGAGAGGGAAAGAGAAAGGGGTGAATAATGTGGCAGTGTTGTGAGGCAGACAGGCAAGACAGTGAGGTCCTTGTTGGCCGTATACAGGCCTTGGATTGGGGCTCAGGGAGACCCCTTTCACCCCTCCATATCCACGCGCCTTGTACGGGGCTCCAATGGTTTTCAACCTGTGGGTCGGGACCCCCAGGGGGGTCCCCAAATTATTTTGGGGGGGTTCCCAGATGATAAACTTAATGTGCAATGTTGTTTTCTCTCTCAACAGTAAACAAACCAACATGAAGTTTAAGTGTATAGGGGGCATCTGCACATTTCTAAAGTGACAAGGACTTTTTAATACCTCTAAAATGATCAAATTGTCAAATATTAGAGGCAGAAATTGTGAAAATAGCTGATCTACATGCTCACAACGCCTTGCATTGCGAGGCGTGAGCATGTGAGCATGTAGATCTGCCATTTTCACAATTGTGAAAACAACTGTTATACAAAATGTAATGCCTCAACTCTTATTGCTCGTCAGGGTGGGCTCCCCAGTTAAAATATGAGTATTTTGGGGGTCGCTGCCTGAAAAGGTTGAGAACCACTGCTTCATGTCAGTGTCACCAACCAAGCACTATAGGCACTGATAGCAACATTGTAGCCCACATGTACGGTCATGCACAAAAGGTAAGCAGAGAGACAGAGACAGACCAGAGACCACCGTCCATGACATGTATGAAAATAGCACAGAGCTTAAAATACACCACACCCGCCATCACTTTACATTACGTTCTAATTGATGGTTATTAAGCCAGCTGTCTGGTTTAATATGAATCCTTCATGCATGCTCACATGTGAGAGTCAGGAAGCGAGTTATTAGCATCAGGCATGGCGTGCACGCACACACACACAGACACCTGGCAAAATTAAAACCATAATGCTTATGAAGGCATGCTTTGATTGATGAACACATGAAGATGTACACACCCACTCAACTAACTTACATATTTATTTTCTGTCTTTTTAGTGTGCAATATACACCGCTGATCAGAGTCATGTACAAATATTAAAACAGTCAAAATGAGAGGAGCTCATGACTTACTTACAGTACTTACTGTAGTTTCATTTAGTCTTATCACCAGATTATCATTTGAATTCAGTTTTAGTTTGTCATACAGTACCTTTTCTGTTGTCATACTCATTGTTGTTTCAGTTTTGGTATGGACAGTTTTAGTAACGTATGGTCCACCGGCTGTCCCTCTGTCAGTCCATCCGTCAGTCGGTCTGTCACGTCACACTTTTCCCCTACTCATATCTCGGCCACCATTGGCCCGATCCATGCCAAATTTTGCACACACACTCCTTGGCTGCCAAACCACAACCTCTACTCATTTCTCACTTGGCCCTCTTCTAGCACCACCATCTGCCCGATTTTTGAAAAAAATGTTTTGGACTCTGCTCCTACAGATTTTGCCCTAAAATCACGCAAAGCTGTACACAGTATCTCTAAAGTCATGTCATCTACATGGATCTGTCCCTTTTCCCATATTCCCTCCTGATTGGCTACCATTGCCTTCTAAAGTTTGTGTATGCGACCTGACGGTCGCTTACAGTATCTCCTGATTTAGGGAGTCTTACTGGTATATCATTAGAGCACACGCGCACACACACACACACACACACACACACACACACACACACACACACACACACACACACACACACACACACACACACACACACACACACACACACAGCCATACACACACCATCTCTGATGCCAGTATTTCGTTGTTGTCGGATGGAAACCTTGCAAGTCCAAAACCGTTGCCGCGAGGCGGAGTGGGCTTCTAGATCTGCTATTTTCACAAGTTTTGTGCGACAGTCCTGGATGACGAAGCATGCCTTTGCTTTATGGGGGGAAAAAAACGTATTTGAAACTTGGAGATACAAGGTTTCTGCCCGACAGTGACGATTTGAGAGATGGTGACAAAAGGCTCCTCATCTCCATGGTGTCAGTCAGTGGCTTCTAGTGACACTGCTATTGAAATGGGAGCTGATGACCTCTGTCAGGCTAGAGCCCCCAAAACTATGCTCTGCTCTCGAGAGACTCCCAGAAAGCTGCTGTGAAGGCGTGAGTGTTGTTGTCATGACAGCCAAACAGCGACATGTCACACCTCTCTGCTGGCCTGGTAATGCCGGAATAATTGAACGTGTTTACATCTCCTGTGGGAAATCAACCAGGGGCTCATGATGCACAGGAGAGGGGGACAGAAAAGCAATGGCGGTTTCGGAGTGTTGTTGTGACCGAGAGATGCATTTCGAGAGATTGTTCTTAGGTTAGGTTATGTTTTGTAAGTAATATGATCTGTACAGGGGTATGGGTGCGTGTGCGTGCGCGCGCGCGCGCGTGTGTGTGCGTGTGCGTGTGCAAGGTATATATTGTCGCTGTCGGGCGGAAACCTTGGATGTCAAAAACCATTACTTTTTAGGAAGTCTGTGGATCAAATGTAGTTAATATTTAGTCACAAGCTCTTGTTAAAACTTTTCTTTGGTTAAATGTTCATAAAACCCACAGACAGACTACACACTTTCAATCTTGGCGTCCCTGTTTTGGCCTTGTCATTATAGATGAAGATGTGATGCATTGTGAACCTGAAGATCGGCTATTTCTGCCACTTCAGCACGACATTGTCATGCGACAAATGAAAATTAAAATAGGGCATTCATTTCTGGGGAAAAAAAGATGAGATATGGAGAGATACAAGTAAGGTTTCTGCCCGACTGCGACAATATGCTTTCTCGTTTTCTTTTGTGAGAGTGTGTGTGTCCGCTTGTCTGCGTGTGTGTCCGTGCGCGCGTGTGTGTGTGTCCGTGTGCGTGTGTGTGTGTGTGTGTGTGTGTGTGTGTGTGTGTGTGTGTGTGTGTGTGTGTGTGTGTGTGTGTGTGTGTGTGTGTCCGTACGTACGCGCGTGTGTGTGCATGTGCGTGTGTGTGTGTGTGTGTGTGTGTGTGTGTGTGTGTGTGTGTGTGTGTGTGTGTGTGTGTGTGTGTGTGTGTGTGTGTGTGTGTGTGTGTGTGTGTGTGTGTGTGCGGGCGTGCGTGTGCGTGTGTGTGTGTCTACCTGTGAGTGATGCACCCTAGTGCATGTGTAACCTGAGATTCAGGTGGTGATGCGGGCGGGTGTGCAAGTACGTGAGTGGAATTTGTTACCACGGCAACAGGCGCCGAGTGAGTCGGTGCAATGGAATGGCTGGTGCAGTTCTATTAGAGAGAGGCAGTTTCCATAGCGACTCCACATCGCAGCTGCCTATGCAAGAGTGTGTGTGTGTGTGTGTGTGTGTGTGTGTGTGTGTGTGTGTGTGTGTGTGTGTGTGTGTGTGTGTGTGTGTGTGTGCGCGCGCGCGTGTGTGTGCGTACGTGCGTGCACGCGCGTGTGTGTGTGTGTACGTGGCAACGCGTGAATGCTGCACGAATCCCTGTGTGAATGTTGCCGTTCATGAACTCTGCCACGTATGACCCTGCAATGTAACATTTGATTGAATCTAATTCCTGCTATCTCACGTCATATCTCATCCTCCTCCTCTGCCGGCTCTTTTTTAATTCCTCTCTCACGCGCTCTCTCTCTCTCTCTCTCAGTCTCTCTCTTTCTCTCTCTCCCCCTCCTCTCCCAATCTCTCTCCCTCGTTCTCTCTCGTCTCCGAGTGCCAGAGCTCATCAGGGTAAACAGATGCTATGGCTGTTATTTATGTTTCCACTTGGTCTGGCGTTCACACAAATTATCCACAGGCCCTGCACAGCGCAGACGTGCAGGCTAACTGGGCTGCTCTGGCATCTCTCCTAGCCTTACGGAAGACGCACAGATCATACCACCGACACCCGGGTGTATGTGTGTGTGGGGGGGAGGGAGGGGGGGGGGGGCACACACGAGCTGACAGAATGTACCATAGCAACACACTGATGGGACAGAGGTTTCAGTAACAGAGGGGGCGTGCAGGGACTGACTACACCATTTGCTCCACGCACAGAGGGACCAGCAGTTGGGGGAATGTACCACCGCAACACAGCAAGGAGGACAGTATCATAAACAGAATTCAATATAATAGAGGACAGGTCCACTGGGACAGACACATACTGTACAACTGTACAATCATGACTGCTTCTAATCTGGCCTCTAGTCTCCTCCTCTCAATTCTGGTTATCAATGTCAGTGATTCTGACATTGAGAGCAAGTTTGAATGAGAATACTGCATGACATACTGTATAATCTTGTGTGGGTAGAATTTACAATGTATATAATTGTTGTGGAAACATTGTATGTCCAAAACCGTTCGTTTTGTATTTATCATTTTAAAAATGATTTAAAATAGATTATGACCTTGTATTTCCCAAGTTTCAAATTTGTATGTCTTTTCGTAAAGTAAGGCCCTGCTTCATCATACAAGACTGTCGCACAAAACTAGTTAAAATCGCAGATCTAAAATAGAAGATCACACAACTCTTGCTATACCACTAAAAGGTTTAACGCCCTACTGTGTAAATCCCTAACTTCCTTTAAAACACTCTGAAAAACCACTTATAGGCGGCTGCCACTCGAAACTGGTAACAATAAACCTAGCCTAACCTTACCCTCCCCCTGACCCTTCTATTGTAAATACATTTTATTTTAATGACTGTTTTTCTGATAATATCTTCTGCATAGTACTGTGTTCTATCTGTCTCTCATTCAATGTTTCAGTACCGGTATATGAGTTTAAAAAAAGGATCTCAATGTAAACAATCTGCGGTTTTCCTGAGCTTATCCTTTTAGTTGACCTTGTACCAGTGAACTGTACTGTCATGAAACTGTACCTTTTCCTATAGTCGGAGGCCTAAGGGAGATGACATGGTAATCTTGCGCTAATTAGTCTAAAAGCGCGAAATTTTGCACAGATGTAGCCCAGGGTATGCTCTAATGATTTAGCTAGGGCGCCCGAGTCGGCGTCCTTCGGGGTCGCCACAGCGGCCAAATCAAGTTGGGCTCCCATCGACTTTCTATACAGCAGGAAAATACCCAGAAAAACTTTTTTTCTGGGTATTTAAGTTGGATTTGAGGGGTCTAACTAGGGGTTTGTAATGACGCTGAATCCATTGCAAGCATTTGTTTTGCACAAAAAACATTCCTTGGGCTACAAATGGCCCAAGAAAACGATGGTTTAGTGATGAAAAGTGATGAGTCATCACTTTTCAGAGTTTTTTGGGTGTTTTCTGGAGCTGTGGCGACCCCGAAAGTCGCCGACTCGGGCGCCCTAGCTAAATCATTAGAGCATGCCTTGGGCTACATCTGTGCAAAATTTGGCGATTTTAGACTGATTAGCACGAGAAAAAAAACCCTAAGGCCTCCGACTAACATGAATGCTCACCCATACATGCATCGTTTTCTGATGCCATTTCTAGCCCAAGGAATGTTTTTTGCAATGGATTCAGCATGATGACAAACCCCTAGTTAGACCCCTCAGATCCTACTTAAATACCCAGAAAAAAAATGTTTTTCTGGGTGTTTTCCTCCTGTATAGAAAGTCAATGGGAGCCCAACTTGATTTGGCCGCTGTGGCGACCCCGAAGGTCGCAGACTCGGGCGCCCTAGCTAAATCATTAGAGCATGCCCTGAGCTACATCTGTGCAAAATTTTGTGCTTTTAGACTGATTAGCGCGAGATATCCATAAGTCCCCCGACTACTAATGCAAACTTCAATCAATAAAAACAGTCTTGAATGATGTAGCAGGGCTTTACTTTACCAAAAAACACACACATTTGAAACTTGGAGATACAAGGTTTCTGCCCGACAGTGACAATATAGTAATGATTTACTAAATGATATTCCAACTGTGTTGCATTCATGACTACATCTTTGTCTCTCGGACATGCAGACATCCGGGACAGGCGTAAGAAGCCAGTGATGCTGTTCATCCACGGAGGCTCCTACATGGAGGGCTCAGGGAATATGTTTGACGCCAGCGTCCTCGCCGCCTATGGGAATGTCGTCGTGGTCACCATGAACTATCGCCTTGGCGTACTCGGTAAGTTTGGTCAATATTATTCTGTCACTTTTTGCTGGGAGCCTCAAAACGGAGGCCTCAATAAATTTGACATTGAGCCATTGCCATAACCACAGCATGCAAGGCTTTTTTGACACATCAAATTCACTATTCAGACATTGCAAGTTTTTAGTGATAATAGTAAGTTTGATAGTAACTGTGAACCTTTTATACCCAATTGTATACCCCTCAGCTCCTCTGGGATACCCACACCCAACTTGAAGTCGATTGGTTGATACACGACAGGACAGATAGACGTGCGTGCGCGCGCGCGCACACACACACACACACACACACACACACACACACACACACACACACACACACACACACACACACACACACACACTTAACATCTTTATTTGTCTTCGCATTTAACAAGAAACATCTACAATGGTAGATGCACACACTTGTAAAACTCAACAATATTTCATGATACAGATTATGGGTACAGGAAGCATCACCTCCTCCATAATGGTGACTGCCAATTATCACAGACACTGAACAGAATTTTGCCAATGCCTTTGCACTTGGCTTGGCTATTCCTGCAATCTGCAGGCCTCTCACAACTGATTTCACGCACGCACGCACGCACGCACGCACACACGCACACACACACACACACAGTTCATGAATTTATAGAAGGATAGTGACACAACCTACTGCTGTTCAATACAAAGCGGTGCATAGCGGTGCATTGAATTGAACTTGGAGACTGGAAAGAGAGCGAGAGAGGGCATCAGCAGGGGATGAACATAATAGTTGACTTTGCGACACGAGTACAACTTCATAAACACAAATTACATTTCACAATTCACAGATAAGTGGATTGGATTGTTATTTCATCTACAGTTTGTAATGGCTTTTGGAAGAGTTTTGCAAGCAATCACACAGCATCACCAGGCCTATTGCACATCATTAGCCTATGTGCCCCAGGTACTGTAGACAGATATCATTATCATTGTGCATTATCACATTCTTCAAATTATAGTGAGGCCTCCCCACCCTCACTGGTCTCTCGTGAATCTTGAGTTAACTTTTCTGTTGTCAATTTGGCATATTCTTTGTTAAGAATGCATCACACAAGCAAGACTTCTAAATAATTCCATGTTCATTTAGAACGGGTACACATTATATTGTATCATTATTTTATGCTTTAACTATTGAAAAATAGCAGATATACAAGCTCACAGCGAGCGCTGCGAGCTTGTAGATCTGCTATTTTTGAAAAATTGTGAAAATTAGAATTTTGACCCGATTCTTTAATTGTCTTTTGAATCCTTCTAAGATTTTTTGAAAAACCTATGTTTCTGTGTCAGCAATCTGGCCAGCCATCGTCAAAGAAAAGGTCCTTTTCACTTAACTGGAGCTCAGTTAGTCTATTCTTGAGAGCTGACTACTATGTCAGTGGTTCTCAAACCTTTTCATGTGAAGGACCCCCAAAATGATATGCATTTGGCCACGGGGGGAATCATGGCACTGCATCTTTAATATAACAGTTGTCCAATATTATTACTCTGGGAGTTCAATTAACCATCAGGATTTTGCTGTGTATACTGCATACGTCATACGTGTATAAGTCCTGTGTGTGTAGGCTGAGCATTGCGAATGCATATCCAGCCCTTGAACCAGTGACAATCAGTGTGTTTATTGCAACATGCCTGTTTCAACACATCAGAGCAGCGATAAGCAGAAATGGGAGCGCGTTAGGACGCTGTCCAAGAGTGGACGACGTGACCGTAAACAGATGATCCAGACTATTATTGACAGTACCAGTGGATGACAGAGAGAGACAAGGACAAATTGAGAGTTTGCGGGAATGAGTGGCTGCACCTGCAGCTCTGTCGCGCTTGATTTGCGCTTGTTACATGGTGCTTGATCATGTGTCCTGTATGGTTTTAGACAGCTGTCAGACAAATTGGAAACGTTTTTCCTTTGCAGGCTGAGCACACCGTACACCAGGGGTCTTCAACAGGGGGTCCGGGACCCCTAAGGGGTCCTCAGAGTTACTACAGGGGGTCCTCCAAATCTTCCAATCATTTTTTTTGTATTAACAACTTGAACATTAGTGTCCATATTCTGAGAACTTTAGCCAAAAATAGCAGATCTACACTGCGAGGCGTTGTGAAGAAGCTTGTAGATCGGCTATTTTGAAGAATGTTTTATGATATGTAACGTTTTAGCCGGTCCATCATAATCACATGAACCCTAGTGTCCTGTCCCTATTCTGTCGTATTCGGTGAACACTCAGTAAAAATAGGCGAACATTCTGTGAAAACAGCAGATCTACTATACATTGTGACGCATGAGCTTGTACTGTAGGTTGGCTGTTTATTGTAAGTTAGGAGATTGGGCTCTATTATGATCCAGGTCTTATGCCTTAACTTCTTTGCCTTTTTTTACTATATATACATTTTTTTGTAAAGTAAAAAAAAAGGCAAAGAAGTTAAGGCATAAGGCATAAGACATGGATCATAATAGAGCCCCTGGTGTGGTTTAGACTAGGAAAACTAGAGAAGGCCAAGTACAGATCTCTGAGTGACACCGGTCAACAAAGTACATACAGCAAGGTTTAGATTTCTGCGTTGGCTATTGAAAAATAGAATAGCCCAAGTAAGCTCACAGTGCATCACTGCGTGCCGCTCTGCGCGCTTTTACATCTCTTTTGAAAACCGATTTAGAAGGCATTTGTAGAATCGGCGCCAGGTCTTAATGGGTTAATGTGCTATTTAATGCCCTTATCTGTATGTTTTCTTTGTGCAAAAAGGTCCATCACTAATGTTTAAGATTGTGTCTCCTACTCCTTGTTCCAAAGCAGTAATGACTGAATTACTTACAATGTGATGATACGTGTGTCTTACTCACGGAATGGGAGGGGGGAATGTAATCAAGTATTTATGAGACATACAGTATATATGTATACATGCCAACAATGTGAAGCAGTAATCAATACGCGTAAAACACGAGCAGAGGTACAGTATAACGTAACGTGCCCCTACGTAGAAGTTATGAGAGAAGATGACGCAGTGTCCTCAATTCCTGTAACACTTTTTTCTAAATGTTTGATACGTGGGCGAATAGACTGTGCCCCCCTTTCTCTCGCTCCTTTGCTTTCTCTCAGATATGCTTCACGTAAATGGGTTACTGTACTAAGGCGATTATATGTGTGTGTGTGTGTGTGTGTGTGTGTGTGTGTGTGTGTGCGCGTGTGCGTGTGTGTGGCTCTATGGCTCTATACTGTACAGTATGTGTTTGTACATACATACACATTTTGTCCATGTTCACACCAGTTTGTCCCTGTGCATACGAAAGCATAATGTATATTTACAGATTCATGCATGGAGAGTAATATATACTGTAACTAGTGCCATCTCAGCACATGCTCAGCTTCCCCTTTGGACAAAGTGAATTAGAATCAAAAGGGTAAATACAAGGGCTCCAAAATGCAATGTAAATGTAATTAGACACACACATTCTAATCATGTATATATCCAGCCTCATTGCATACGCCGCCTGTGCCTTTAAGAGAGGAATATGGGGTGTTAGGAGAGAGGGAAGAAGAGAAAGGATGGAGACATGTGAGAACGGTAGAATCACAAAGAGACAGAATCAGAGAGAGAGAGAAGGGAAACAGAAGGGGGAGATGGGAGCGGTCTAAAAATAAACCATCAAGTGCGTTTCAAATCGGCAGTGATGCAAAGTATTCATTGAAACATATTAACGCAATGTGGTCACAGCACCTTATTCAATCCATTGCAATGGATTTTCACAAGGGTTTTCAACAACTTATACAGCTGCTGGATATCCTTATGAATGTATGATATACATACCCCATGTTTGTGGAGTAAAATGGATGAATGAAGAGACATTCTTTACCATGTTTGCTGTTGGTGAAGACTTAAGATTACTCTTCTGCTCACCTCTACTACCATCTTGCCCCAGGTCTAAAGAGCCTTCTGATTTGTGTTGCAGAGCCATCTGTTCAGACTAATTAACTAATTAACTAATTAATGAACTCTGGGGAAAGGCCCACCATCACTAGGCTGTGCAAGAGCAAGAACATTTCTCACCTCAGGAAGAGAGATGAAACACTTCAACTAATAATATTTTGCAGACTAGTAATGATCTTTTTCTCTTTCTTTTTTTAAGTTAAGGTATAGGCCTACTGTTTTATTTCATTTATTTTTGAAAGATCTTTGAAAGTGATACGCTGCAGCAAGCAAGAAAAAAAGACCCCCCCCCCCCCATTTAGCAGACCCTCTTAATCCAGAGCAACTTACTGTACAATAAGCAAGGTATCATCAGTACTTAAACATCTATACATCATTTACACTTCACTGTCTTTTTTTTGGGAGGGGGGGGGGGTTGCCTTTATTATATAGGATAGTTTGACAGGAAACGGGGACAGAGAGAGATGGGGAGTGACAAGCAGCAAAGGTCGTTGGGAACTGGATTCGAACCCGCAACACACTATCAAGCTACATCAGCAGCCTAGGTGCCCGGACCGCTACCCTAGCCGCCCGCGCCTACAATTCACTCTCTTAATCAAAAAGGACGGATGGATACAGTAGATGGATAGATTAGATAGATTGTGCAAATTCATGCACATTTGTGCAAAGCAAGTAAAATATTTTTAATGCTGTAGTTAGCAAGCTATCCAAACATCACAAGCCATGCAGAGCAGTTCACTTACCTACAGAACACTCGTGGAAGGCTGATCAAAGTTGACTGTGGGTCTAATCTAATTTAATTCTGGATGCCATTATGCCACAACTGCCTCTAAAGCTAATTTAGTGTTCCTTTCTCACAGAGAAATTTGTCTTCCAGTGTGTCAGATTCAGAAAGGTGTACAGAATCAGGTGTAATTCAGCTGCCCACACAACTTAATGCTTTAGCTGCCTCCGAAGCTGATTTACCAATGACTTCAGGCTGTTTGAATGGCTGTGAATTTGTTATGGATTATTTTATTGATTGAACTGAACCTGGTTTCTGTTTGTAAGTCATTCGTGAGGACGTTAGGCAAGTTGGGAAGCAGTTGCACTGAGAGTAAATTAACTGTTTGTAATCATTTAGACAAATACTGTCTATAGCTAGCGGTCTGATGTAAAGAATGTGATGATAAAGTTTGTATCCAGATGTGGTTGTGGTGTGGTTGTACGCGTTGCCTGACATGTTGGAGTGTACTGGCACTGCGATACACACGTATAGTTCAGCCAATCAGTCAAGTCGATGGGTTGGATTTGCCAATCAGAGAACCCGTTGCCCCCATCAGCTTACCTGAAATGCCACAGACTCTAGTGGGTCATATGGGACACACACGGCAAGTTTGAGGCTGTTCAATCGGACAGCACCTGAGTTATCCCCGAAACACACAGGAGCACACATACATGTACAGTACATTCTGTACACACACAGATTACGTAAATAGATCACAACTCCAAAGGTATTGTACATTTAAAGCAAAATTAAACTTCAAAATTTGCAAATTGTTGCAGTGCAAGAATCCAGGTTTTTAACAATAGCAGCACATTAGACATTTGTGGCAGGTAACTACTGTATGTGCCTTATCACGTTTTAATATCTCATGGTTTTAATAGCTGGTACCTCTAAGAAATAAGCCCTTTGTGTGATTTCTCTTAGATGAATCACTCCTACCTGTGTGACCTCAAAGAACATACTGTAACACAGGGGCGTCACACCAAATTCTGGGCCCTGGGTACAAGGATTCACTGCGGGCCCCCCATGAATGTTAACTATTGAAAAATAGCAGATATACAAGCTCAGATGTACAAGCTCAGATGTACAAGCTCAGATGTACAAGCTCACAGCGCGGCACCGAGTGCCGCGCTGTGAGCTTGTAGATCTGCTAATTTTTTTTTAAATTGTGAAAAAGTGTGCAAGAAACCCATGTTTCCATGTCAGTGATGCTCAAACTTTTTTTTTGGACCCCCAAAATGATATGAATTTGGCCACGGACCCCTATCTCAAAATATCTAGTTCCAGGGACCCCTCCCCGGAAGCAAAATTTGAGTGACAAATGTCCGCTTAAAAAATACATATTCAAAGATTTGCACACATTTTCACGAATTTTCAAAAATAGCAGATCTACAAGCTCGCAGCGTGGCACTCGGTGCCGCGCTGTGAGCTTGTATATCTGCTATTTTTCAATAGCTAAAGTTACTAGGGCCCCTCCACCTTGGGCCCTGGTAACTCAGTCCCACTTTCCTACCCCTTGTGACGCCCCTGTTGTAACACTCCACAAAATGCAAGGCTTTCTGTTCATAATAGTTGCTTGTTTGCTACAGAAAGAAAATACATCTCAGCTGCTTGCTTGACCTTTGAAAATGCTTACATTTTATTGGAAATTATATTATGCAATATCCCATCATCTAGTTTCTTTATAATATGGAATTATGTCATTTTAATGTTGCTTAACTTGTATTCCCAGTCTTGCACCTCGGCTGTGCTCTACAAAAACACAGTCCAAGGAAAGATTAAAAAAATATATAATAAAAAGAATAACCGTCTGTAAAGATCAGAGGTGTGTTTTGCTTTATTAGTCTGCCAAAGTCTCTCAAAGAAACTCTGTGATAGGCCCACAGAAGTTTTTCAGCTCGAGCAAGAGTGTACAACAGATGAATAATAACATAATAGTTAGGTAATAACACGCATGATCAAGCCTGGTTTATACATCTCCAAAAATAGTGGCTATCGACTATGTACTGTTGTACAACAAAGTATAGGGGCTATGGTTAATTGTGGTTAATCAGACTAATTGGACATTTTTGTTTGGATTTGGACAAATTTGCCCAAAATAGCGATGCCAGGATTAATGTAGTTAACATTCATTGTTAGATTGATTTCACCCCATCCCCCCAGAAAATCAAACCCTGAATATGAAGATGCACAGAGATAGAAAGGCACAAGACATTGAAGACATTGCATGCCACACAATAACCCAACATGTCCAGTCTTATCACCACCCAATGGTCAACTACTGAAGTTTAAATACAGGAGCTGTGTGGAGTGTTTTGTTCTTGTGTGAGACAAAAACGAACAAATAATGATATAACTAAACTATTGTTTTTCTCCCTTGTTTGCATTGCATTGACTAGAGGTTCGCGGCCCTTCGAGCCGCTCTAGAGATCGCGCCTGCTTTGCAGGCGCTCACAGCTACGTTGCAGCAGTGATCCACCCACATCCATCCATCCATCCATCCATCCATCCATCCACATCCATCCATCCATCCATCCATCCATCCATCCATCCACATCCATCCATCCACATCCATCCATCCATCCACATCCATCCATCCATCCATCCATCCATCCATCCACATCCATCCATCCATCCACATCCATCCATCCATCCATCCACATACATGCATCCATCCACATCCATCCACATACATCCATCCATCCACATCCATCCATCCATCCATCCATACATCCATACATCCATCCATCCATCCATCCATCCATGCATCCATCCATCCATCCACATCCATCCATACATCCATCCATCCACATCCATCCATCCATCCATCCACATCCATCCATCCATCCATCCATCCATCCACATCCATCCATCCATCCATCCATCCATCCATCCACATCCATCCATCCATCCACATCCATCCATCCATCCATCCATCCATCCATCCACATCCATCCATCCACATCCATCCATCCATCCACATCCATCCATCCATCCATCCATCCATCCATCCACATCCATCCATCCATCCATCCATCCACATCCATCCATCCATCCATCCATCCATCCACATCCATCCATCCATCCACATCCATCCATCCATTCACATCCATCCATTCACATCCATCCATCCATCCATCCATCCATGCATCCATCCATCCATCCACATCCATGCATCCATCCATCCATCCATCCATCCATCCATCCATCCATCCATGCATCCATCCATCCATCCATCCACATCCATCCATCCACATCCATCCATCCATCCATCCATCCATCCATCCACAACATCCATCCATCCATCCATCCATCCCTCCATCCATCCATCCATCCATCCACATCCATCCATCCATCCATCCATCCATCCAGCCACTTACTG
The DNA here is from genome assembly GCF_963921795.1 of Nannobrachium achirus. NCBI lineage: Eukaryota > Metazoa > Chordata > Actinopteri > Myctophiformes > Myctophidae > Nannobrachium > Nannobrachium achirus. Next base: position 34,050,384 of record NC_137826.1, read on the forward strand.
TACTGTACTTTACTGTACTCTACTGTACCTTACTGTACTGTACTTTAATGTACTCTACTGTACCTTACTGTACTGTACTTTAATGTACTCTACTGTACCTTACTATACCTTACTGTACTGTACTTTAATGTACTCTACTGTACCTTACTATACCTTACTGTACTGTACTTTAATGTACTCAACTGTACTCTACTTTACCTTACTGTACTTTGCTGTACTCTACTATACTCTACTTTACCTTACTGTACTTTGCTGTACTCTACTGTACCTGACTGTACCGTATTGTACTGTACTTTGCTGTACTCTACTGTACCTGACTGTACCGTATTGTACTGTACTTTGTGTACTCTACTGTACCTTGCTGTACCGTATTGTACTGCACTTTGCTGTACTCTACTGTACGACTGTACCGTATTGTACTGTACTTTGCTGTACTCTACTGTACCTGACTGTACCGTATTGTACTGTACTTTGCTGTACTCTACTGTACCTTGCTGTACCGTATTGTACTGTACTTTGCTATACTCTACTGTACCTTGCTGTACCGTATCGTACTGTACTGTAATCTACTGTATCTTACTGTACTGTAATCTACTGTATCTTACTGTACTATAATCTACTGTATCTTACTGTACTGTACTCTACTGTACCTTACTGTACTGTACCTTACTGTACTGTACTGTACTGTACTGTACCTCTCTCTCTCTCTCTCTCTCTCTCTCCCCCTTTGCAGCTGACCCCCCCCCCCCCCCCCCCCCCCTTCCCTCTTGTAACCTGAGACTTTGGTGATGATAATGACACATTGCTCTACAGAGGATTGCGCAATAGGTATTGCGAAATAAGCATATAAACACAAACTATACAGTAAATATGCATTTTGAAAAGATTACATTAAGTCTATTAGGTTCAGTTAATATTTCTCTGTTTTTTCAGTATAATGGTGACTTCCATCACAACTCGAAGTGTTGGGAATAGGCCGGACAGAAAGTGACTTCCTCCTCTTCATTTGATAGCAGAAGATTAGACCGTATAGTAATCTCTTATGGAACTCCGGTCCCATCTGAATGTACTGATGATGCCTTTGTCTTTAATCAATTATAACAGCCATTCTCATCGCCTCAAAATGCAGTTCATGGAATTCAAGATTTATATACAGTGTGCACGGCCAACACAGGCAACATGTGGCTGTATTTTTCTGCCTGTCTGCCTGCTTTTCATTGCATATGATAAATGAGTTGCTTGGTATTCCATAATTTCAAAGGTATTGTACTGTCTAGACAATGCAAAGCCAGAGAGAATCAGAACCTCATTATGCACTCTCTTGGCTAGCTGATAGGTATATTATGTCTATCCATATACCTCATCAGTATAACTGAACATTGTACACAAATGTTATACAGTGGGATGTTTGATGCATTTTATTCACACTCTATTATTTATGGAATCAAATATGTGTATAACCATCAGGTTTGGTTGATCAAATCTCTGTTCATGTCCATGTGTACATTCACATCTGGATTTTGTGTTTAATTCAAGTAAAGGAGTGTAAAGCAGTCTACAGTATCTCACAGGTCTGAGGTCTCATACGGTAGATCAATAAATTGATCTAGCCTTTAGAGAATGAAGATTATTAATGACTTTGGGAAGTGTACTGTAGTTTGGAGTAGGGATGGGATGATTATCGGGATTAAAAAAATGCTCATAATAATCATATCTTAGAGATTTAATGTAATGTGAAATTGTCCTCCGTCATACGCTGGGATCAATTCACCTTTGATCCACTTAAACCCTCTACAATTGTTAAGACAAACCTGTAAACGTACTTGATACAGTAATTTTGTCACTCTACCAAATCTCTGCCAAAAATAGCCGGTCTACATGCTCACAACTCGTCTCAATGTGGGCATTTTAAGAGTATTAAGCATGTTTTGATTATCGCGATAATATCGTAAATCGCAATTATTTTGGTCACAATGATCGTGACATGACATTTTCATATCGTCCCATCCCTAGTTTTGACTCTTTGTGTACTCTTTGATCAGACATTTGGGGGGGTGCTCAGTGGAGTGGAAATCTCCGCCGAGCAGAACGCCCCAACCTCCCTACATTGTTGTGTCTGTGTGGGGAATGTGATGATTCATTTTTGGTGTTGTGCGTTTGTACAAGTATGAAAAGGCACAGACAGGGGAAAAGCGCACTATGGTTAAACTTTTGCCATTTCTGGCATTCCCTACGGTGAGAAATTAAAGCGCTGTTGGATGTGTAAATATATAGAGGTGGCATTTTTTTTTATCAATATTTGATAGAAATGTGGGCTTGATTTGATGTTGCATTCATAATTTATATATTTTCACAGTAGGGTTAATCCTCTGAGGAAGCATGAAAATGCGCAGCAAATTCCATGTCAAGTTTCTTAGCTTCTTCTTCTTTCGTGTATCATCGTCCTTGATGATTGGTTGACAACATTTGATGAACGATCATTTCGCAGTGATCCCTAAATATTTTGGAATGAAAATATGCTATATTCATGCTATGAATGGGTCTATATTTTACATTGAATAGCAAACTGTATGTTATCTACTTTTTAACAAGGCGTTTGCCTAGACAGTCTTATGGTTGCTTTATGTGTTTTAAACCTTTTTATGCTGTGTATAGGTGAAAAACGTTCTGAATTTATTCACTTCTTTGTTTCTAGTTTTTATTTTTAGTTTGTTTTCTTAATGTTTTCCATTTTAATGTAGCACTTTGAGATTTGCTTCAAATATAAAGTGCGTTACAAATAAAATGTATTAAACGTAGGAATAGTACGTGATAGTACCTGATTTATTCCAGTTTAAACACTGCAATAACTGTAATAGAAAAGGCATTATCAAACGCCTTCAAGAACCAGTAGCCACGGAAAGAAAACAAATTAAAAGTAAATGCCAAAGGGTGTCCAGGACCCCTAGGGTCCTCAGAATTACTTCAGGAGGGCCACCATTTTTGGAGCGGTGAAAGCGCTCCCAATAGACAGGTATGTCCGTGGCTGGCTATGTGGCTGGCTGGCTGGCTGGCTGGCTGGCTGGCTGGCTGGCTGGGTATGTCTGTAGCCTGGCAATACCTTGAGTGGCCACACAAGTTAAAGGAGGGGCGCTGTTGTGCAGGCACAAACACACACACACACACACACACACACACACACACAGATTCACCGCTCCACTTCGAACCGAGGTTTGATTTTTTTGTTTAATAATGTAAATGTCTTAAATACACATTAACATGAATACAACATATTATTAGCAAAGATGATGTATAAACAAATCCACAAACAAACAAACAAACAAACAAACAAACAAACAAACAAAAAACATTTCATTATGATAGTTACTTACTTTTAATGTAATGTAACATTACATTATGATAGTGCTGCATAAGAAATCTATGAAGCCATCAGCTACAGCATCACTTGGAGGCAACCCATAGGCACTTAAAAATTAAACCTGTGGAATACTTCCAAGCTAGTCTCAAATCTCTCAACGGTCAACAGACATCAGCTAAATATGGTGAGCTATTTTTGAAAGGAGCCTCTGATCAAATTACATTGAAGGCTTTCTAAAAAAAAAAATAATACTAATCTTTATTGTCCCTGAAGGGATATTTGTCTTCACAAGTCTTTTCAAAAACAACAACAACAACAATGTTATAACATTAATGTTATTATGTAATAACGTTTCATATATGTAGTGGGAGGGGTGGGGGGTCCTGCCTCATCTCTATCTCAGCTAAGGGGTCCTTGGCCTGAAGATGTAGATTTAGCCAGTTCCACCTTAACCTGCCATACCTGGGGCTGAGTAGATTTTACTTATCTTTCACAAGTGCTTTGGGTTTTTCTTTTGTGGAAAATAGTAATACCTTACTGATGTCCCTATAGAATCCAATGCATAGAGAATGTCATACTCAATGCACATCAGTGAGGTTATGTGAAAGCCTAATTTTACTCATACTTTCATTTAGGCTAATGTAATTGCAATTTGTAGGAAGCTTACATAAAATAATTTCTCCCACTCCTTTATACTGGTTATAAACAATACAGACAGTTTTCTTCATCTAAATACTTTAATTAACTCAAAAAGCTGGCAATGGCTACATAACGTCCGTTGAAAAGTGCTGGCACGGGTGGAATCGCCGATTCATCATCATCGCGCATCCACGTGCACACAAAAGTGATCCCTTAACCTGGAAGCCAACGGTCTTTCTCATCTTTAATGTCCATTTTCTCCAAAAAAAAAACACTTTTGATGCCAAGGATGGCATTGGATTCTCGCTAAAATAGCAAAAGTTTAAAGGGATCCATCTTCCACCCCTGTTTACATTTCGACCACAAGTACTTCCGGGTGAATCTCCGTCAAGTAGGAATTCGTTTAGTTAGCTCGATCTACTTCCGGCCTTCAAAATAAGAGACTGGCCGCGGACGGAGCAGGCGGCCGGCAGCTTGGACATTTAACCCTTTCACGTCTGGGCATTAAATGAGTTAACTCCACTGCTGTTGTGCTCACCTCCTCATTCGTCATTGACAAAAACAAGATGGCATCATCCCAAGGTGATGTATTGTAATAAATTGCATAAAAACAACAAATTAACCCTTTTAATTGAAAATTAACACATTAACGTTCACATTATTGACAGTTATATGACTAAAACTAAATGGAATTTTATTCAAAAGATGTAAACTAAATCAAAATGTGTTGTCAAAATCAACACTGCCTGACCTCATACTGTAGGCCTGGGACTGAAGGCACTGTAAGTCTGTAGCAGCCTTGGCTGTAGCCTCCACTCTGACTCATCTCAATGTCCATTGGTTTGAGTTCTGGTCCAGTAACAGGATATAGATTTCCATTCAGAAACCAGTGAAGCACGGCAATAGGCCTGTAGACAGATGAGCAGGACAGGATGGTGCTTTTACCCTTCTTCATAGTAGACTCTTTAAGGGTTTCTTCTTATTCTTTTCTTATTCTTCTTACTGTATAATATGCATAGTAGACATCAACAAAATACATTTTAATATTAGTTGGTGTAAGAAAATGACATGTAGCTGTAGAAGAGTATTTTATTATGCATCTATCTTTCTTTTCTTCTTTTATACAAATGCTACTACTGACTGATCACTCTTCTCCAAGACGTAAATATTTCTTCATGTTTCAAATTTAGCTCAGTTGATTGTTCTTCCGTTCACTTTGACCCATTCACTTCCTCCTCTTCATCCTATTATCTTCACTTTGAGGTTGAAGACTCTTCACTTCCTTGGCTGTAACCTAAAGCAAGTGTTGAATATGCATGAGTTCAGCCTCACAAACTGCTGCTCTCAGCACTAAAGTCAGCAGGAACCCAAACTCAGCAGATGGAGAGAAAGCAAACTTAGACTGAAAGAAAGAGGAGGAGAAGAGGAGAGGGAACATCTTTGACTTATCTTCAATGTTGGCCAGACGAGCCAAATTTCTTCATGTTATCCTCTCAAATTGAACTACACAGAATGCAAGCTCATGCTAGTGTAACAGAGTAGCCTTGCCCGGGGTGCTTCGCTTCCCATGCAGGATACTGTGATATTCTATATCTGGTGCTGTTTATATACTGTATATATATCTTCTTCTAATAGCTGACCTCTTACTTGTACAAGAGAGTGATATTCTATCTCACTTTCATTTATTTTTTGAGCATGCAACTTTGATATTGTTGTTCTGTTATCTCACGTCTCTTTTCTTATCACTCATAACTGCTTTCATAACTGCACTTGTTGGGTGCTTGGAAACCTGATTTCACTCTTTTACCCCTGTAAACTTGTGATGTGACAATAAACTTTGGAAGTTGGAAGTTGAAGGAGACCAGTGTGTGTTACACTAGCATGCGAATTCTTAATAAGGCAACCGACTTTGAATGCACTTAACTGTATTATGCAGTGTTTTTGTGAGTCTCTCATTTTGCCTGAAGACAATTGACTATGAAAAGACAATTGCCAGGCAGCTGTTTCCTGACAGCTTGGATGGGCAGTTGTGGATGCAGTCACTGTTGTGACTCTGGCCACCATCAGCAGCCCAAGTTTGAGAGAGGTCAGCCATTTGGTCAGATGGCCAGCTGCAACAACCAAAACAAATAAAAATAACAACAAAACGATAAAACCGTCTACTCAATTAACCCAAAGAAGGCAATGTTGGTCCATCCATCCAACACTTTCGTACATACGTACAAGACATCTTTAAATCTATTGCTTTGGATTTCTTCATGCTCTGCAGAGGATGAACCTTACTGACTGCCTTTCCTGTAACACCATGCACCCATGGGCCAAAATGTCCACTTGCATAAAAGATATCTCCACATCCTATTTTCTATCTTTTTTGCAGATTGTTGCATGAATCATTCTGATTTTGGTGACCCCAACAGTCCATCACCCCCCCCCCCCCCCCCCACATGACAGTGTCATGTGCCAAAAAATAGCAGATCTACAAGCTTGTAGACCACGCAACAAAGTAGAAGCCAGGCTTAAGAATGGCAATGTCAGTCGGATTAAATCCTTTTCACCTTCTATACAGAACTTCACTTCACAATGTGATATTGTGCAGGTGATAAGGTCAGCCAAACAGCATACAGAGCATTTCTAATTGCACACGCACAATATCTCAAAATGTAATGGGCAGATTGCCATGAAACATAATGTGCTCAACAAGGTTGAAACCTATTGATTTTGGTGAACCCATGGCTTTTTTCGGTAACACCACTGTAACACCAGAACTTTTGCCCTTTGAGATAACTAATATAATAACATTTTGGGTTAAATGTGTTTCACTCCCACAGATTGGTAGGAAACCTGTTGAGTGCATTCATGCTCCCTAGAAGATGAACTGTAAATATTTGAGTGACCCCATGACCTATCCTGTATCACCACCCTCGGTCCAAATATTAATATTAATATTTTTCCACACAAGATACATCAACATCTAATCATTCCAGGATGAAGCCTACTGATTTTGGTGACCCAATGTTTTTTTTTATTATTGTGTCTCCGTTCAGCCATTATCCAGTTGTAAGGAGAAATGCAGACTCTGAATGGGACAATATGCACAGCATCTGCCTGCGAGGCAGAGTAGGACTAGTCCTACAGACGGATGTTCCATAAAGATGTCTGGAATTTACCGTTTAATCTACTACAGTATGAAGGATCCGCTACATGTTAGTTGTAAATGGTTAAACAAAACATACAATTTACAATTTAGGAATTTAGAAGACACTCTTGACCCAGAGTGACTTACAATAAGCAGGAAATATATCAATACAATAAGCAAGATAATAAGCAAGATAATACGTCAATACACCAACAACAAATGCATAGGAATATCAATCTAGAAAACAATAACATACAGTAGTTAGACCACACACCTAATCAGTAAAAACGTTTTGTAAAAACCTTTTTGTAAAAACCTAAAAGATGCTAACTAGCTTTCATGTACAGGTATGGTCATCGAGGGAAGGCGAGTGCATTCACGCACTCGGTCCTTCCCACAATATAAGTCTGGACTTTGGGCTATAGGCAGCTTGAAAAGTGGGCCGGGAGTACTTTCCTTGACAGACAGACTCCTCTAACCAATCAGCGTAGCAAAACATCTCTCAGCCAGTTGGAAGAACCAACGGCAAAGAAACACGTTTTTTCGGCCGATGAACTCCGCTAGCAAATTTTTCTGTTCCTTTTTAATTGTTGTAATTGATTCCAACTCTGAAATAACTTCACTTATTGCTTGTTTTATTGTTTCAGCGTTAACTGTTACACTTTGTTGCATCGTTGGCAGCCATGCTGTTTTGAAAATGCTGCAGCAAGCATCCACGTCACCATCTACACATGGACCAATCAGGGGAAGCTTTTCACTTGTTGTGCGGACAGCAGTTGAAACACAGTCACTGATTGGCCCCGATCAGAAAATGATCGGGCCAACTTCTCATACTCGGTGCCTATCTGCTGAAGTCCAGACCTCATACTGTGGGAAGGAGGAGTGAGTGAACGCAGTATGAGGGATGGCCCGCCAGGCTACTGTACATCAGCTTCGGGGTTAGATGCTGAAGTTATCTGGCAGGAAGATAAATCACTTCTGACTGATGAAGTAGGAATGATTGCTAGCAGTTAGTTAGCATGGTATTTTGATGGGCTGGGGCGCCAACGCGGCTTTGTGCCAAGAAGGCTGTTCAGCCTGCATGTCAACCCCATGGGAATAGATTGCTGCTCAGACAGTCATGTGAGTGGATTGGTTACACTCAAGGTCAAGTGTTGTGTGTCATGATGTGCTAACAATGGAATAATTTGTAACAATAAATCTTGTGACTCCCAAAGAGAGCAAAGTTCTTAACTAATCACGTCAGGGACCATAACCATATTTCCCCTGATTTGAGATTCTGGCCCATACGACTAGTGAAGTCTCCTCTGAAAGGTGGTGACAATAACCGTGTCCTTTTGTAAAGGATTAGGTGGATCTATTAATTGGATTCTAATTACTCCTAAATGCCTTAATGAAGAATTATATTTGTCTTGTTTCCTCTATTTAGTGTATTGTTCTTGGTCTGAGAACTTTTATGCCAGCTAAATAAAGTGAACCTGTTTTTCTTAACTTTTTGACTGAAGTTATCTGGGTTAAGGCCAGATATCTTGGACAGTATAATAATGTCCTATCAGACAGTATTAGTCATGCTTCACTTGACATCACACTATATAATACTAGTAAGACACTTCAGGGTGACTTGCAACCTCAGGGTGACATTTCTTGGCCATCTGGCCAACCACAGTGTTTCTCTGACGATTCTAGTTGTTGTCATTCTGGGGGGAGTTTGTTCATGTTTTTGTGAGGCTATCAACCCTAGGAGACACGGGGAGAACATGCAAACTCCACACAGAAAGGCCCTATCGCCAACCCCACCTAGGGTGAGGATCACACCGCCCATATATGTCCTTAATATTGATAACATAATATCCTTAATAATGTCCTTAATATTGACAAAATAGGAATCTCCATATATGGGCATAAAACGTACGTAAGTAATGCCAAGCAGGGCCTTGGTGAGTTAGGGCCTTGGTTTGATGCCTGTGGATCTCCATAAATGGGCATAAGGGGGTACCCTAACATTCTCATTTTCGGCCTGGGATTTATGACATCAGAAATCTCCATGTATGGGCATAAAAGGTTTTTTTCTTTTTCTGGGAATGACCATATATGGACTTTTTATTTTATTTTATCCTTTATTAATAATAATATGTATCCATATACATACAATATATGTTATGCCCATACATGGAGATGGGCATAAAAAAAACGTACGTTAATTAGTTATGCCAAGCAGGGCCTTGGTGAGTTAGGGCCTTGGTTTGATGCCTGTGGATCTCCAAATATGGGCCAAATATGGTACCCTAACATTCTCATTTTCGACCTGGAATGCCCATTGCCCATATATGGTGTTCCATGTTGGAGTGCCCGTTGGGTAGATTTTTATGCCCATACATGGTGTTCCATGCGAGCCCACACTGTTTCGTAGGAACAGTATTTCTATTTTCTGATGTATTCTTTTCTTGAATGACCTCTCCATGTCATTTCTGTTTGTGTTCCTTTATCTAGGGTCCAACCTTAGATAGCAGGCAGCACCGTTGCCTGAGGAAGAACTTCAGTAGTTTGAAACGCGTTTGCTGTGTGCTGTGCTGCGTGTTTTGTATGATGAGCCTTTTTAGTGTTCCCTTGCCTTCAAGGTGCTGTCTGTACTCTGCACTGTCGAAGGACAATTTGAGGAGCTTTACTTCTTCACAATGTTTCATTGTTTTGGACCAGTTCGGAATGACTTAATATCACAGTGTTTTGTGATTACATGTTTCAGGGCTAGAATGGTGTGCTCATTAGAGCACACATCTCTGCCAAGAGGCATGTCCTAATAATCATAGTGATGTATGCAGTTAAATTCCTGCCTACAGCCATTCTAAGAGTAGAGCGGCATAAGATTACCATTTTGTACTTTGTCTCTACTGTCTTCCTCCCAGAATTCTGGTCCTCAACAGGGGGGCTGGAGCCTGCTACCTTAAGTGTTTTCTCCATGACATGTACTGTTCACAACAAAAGACAGGTGCACAATAAACAAAAACACCTAGTTGCATGGTGGCTGTCAGTACAGTAGTTTACCAATTAAATTTGGTTTGCGTTGTTATGAAAGCGCTTGTGGTTGACTGTAAATTCCTGACTGGATGCCATCTTTGTTTGTGGAGGATCTGCTGCGTTCAGTCACACATGTTTCTTAATTTGTGCCTTTCTCTATTAGCACACAATTAACACATTTCTCTCTCTCTCTCTCTTTATCTGTGTTGTGCAGGCTTTCTGAGCACAGGGGACCAGTCAGCTAAGGGGAACTATGGACTCCTTGACCAGATTCAGGCCCTGCGTTGGCTCAATGAGAACATTGCCAGCTTTGGGGGAGACCCAGAAAGGATAACTATCTTTGGCTCTGGAGCGGGTGCCTCCTGTGTGAACCTCCTCATCCTCTCACACCACTCTGAGGGTATAGTCTTTGAATTCTTTTGCTATTATTAGCCTACATTTATGAATAATCAAATGAAATCAGCATACATTATGCAGATACAGTAGGGATATGATGAACTAATGTAGATTAACTGCCATGTATCTTTCCTATTGTTTTTGCCTGATTTTTGGTGTCCCGTTCACGGCCGTTCAGCATCTTGTCTTTCACACAGAGAAGAAAAAATACAACCGCAGTGATGAGTGATGAGTCAGATATAGTCCATAGAAAATGGGGCTGTCTTGACCAAACGAGCGATGTGGGAAAACAAAGGGAGAAAAAGCCATTTTACCGCAGCCAGATAGAATGGATGTGAATGAGGAAGTGGAAGTCGGGCAGCAGCGGCTTTCGAGATGCATCATGGGAAATGACGGCCGCCACAGCACCTGTTACTTGACACGTCAACTGGTTACAATGGCGCTCCACGGGGGTAATCCGTGTTAGGCAGCCCAAGTGTTAAGCAGGGAGCATGTACAATCTCGTTATCCTGTCTAGGTATTATAGCGTTCACAGCCCGCCTTGAAATCTAATGTTACCCTCTCTCTTTGCTTTGACATTTTCCAAACACAAAAAAATAACCTTGTAGTTTTACTGGCTCGGCTGTTCTGGTGATGCGCCGTGGTTCGCCGTATCCACTCTTTCACTTGGACAGCTGGTTGGTTTGTTGGCAGCACTGCGGTCGTCAATCCTGCTACACTCTGACCGTGAAAGGGTTGACACGAAGGCAGAGGATAACTCAAAAGAAAAAACACATAGGGGAATCTTAAAGGCTTTTAACATTGTCTCTGTGCAGTGAGTTCTCCCAGGAAATCCTCCTTCACTTCACAAACAGTTCTCTGTGGCTGTGCCGCTTGGCTGAGTGGCCACGCTCCACTGTGGCTGCATCTCAGGTCCTTATTTTGATCTGTCCTAGCTCCTCTATCCTCACTCCCAGGGGCGTCAATTGGGTATGGCAGGGGTATGCAGCTGCCATACCCTGGGTCCAGGGGGGAGAATAAAAGTTACTTTTAAAGATAAATCCATGAATGTCTCTTTGTCTATCTGTGCTGGTTATTACGTTGTTAAATTACAGTAAAATAACTACAAATGCAAAATGTAACAAAATGGTCACTTTAACAAGGTATTATAATTATATTCTCCACACTTGTATTCTCCCCATCTTGACAGAATGGTATATTCCCAGGTTCCGCAGGTCAGCTGCACAGGTGCAATGCATTATTGTTAATTGTGGCACGTTTACTAACATGCTAAGTTTAGCTGCACTTGAACAACAGTTCCAGGCTGCCATATCCAGCCCAAGAAACCATAGAAGCCTGTGTGAAAAACGGACAAAACTTGTTTTCTTTTTTTTTTTAAGACATTGTGAAAATAGCCGATCTACATGCTCACAACGCCTCGCAGCGCGAGGCGTTGTGAGCATGTAGATCTGCTATTTTCACAATAGAACCGTGTTATCCAAAATGTAATGCCTCTTTTCCATGAGGACTCCCATCTTTGCCATACCCTAGCTTTTGCTGAACTGACGCCACTGCTCACTCCCACAGGGGTTATGTAAAGAAGGAAAGGGCGATTGTAGATATGTTGCAACATTCGAGAACTTATAGATTTCAGTAGATTTTTTGCTCTGAAACTCACTGGAATTTGAACCAGCGAGTTACCTGTGATCCACACTTGTACATGGACACATGCAACAAGAATTATTCTTTGTGACTTCAAATGTCAATTTACAGTACATATAATATTTGTACTGTACATGGGTATGATAGTATTTTAAGAGTGCTCAAATCAAATCTACCAGCTCTGGAATTTTGCAACATATCTACCATCATATAATTAGATGTCCTTTCCTCCTTTACGAAGCCCTTGAAGGAGTGAGGATGTGAGGAGCAAGGGCAGAGCAGAATAAAGGCTGGACTCGCACATCTGTGTCAGTCACTTAAAGGGATAGTTCACCCCCAAAAAATACAAAAGTTCAGTTCATACATAGTTCATAATTCAAAATTTGGAACTTGAGTTCTTTCTTTCTCAAACCCGCGGCACACTGTCAGGTTACATTGAGCCTATAGGTGCCTGGACCATGGCACCAGCTGCCCAGGCCACTCAATTATATTGTATTGGAAGTGTCAAACCATCTTAAACCTTCTTAAACAATGTTATGGTAAAAGATATAAATAATTGAAAGATTTATTTTGAACACAAAGTTTCTGACCGACAGCTACGATATACAGTAACATAGTCTGTAAACAGGGGAATTGTCCAAAGGTGTCCATGTATGGCTAAGGAATAGTGGTATTGCAATTGAGAGCATGCTTGGGGCAGGCAGTGGCTCAAGGGTAGACTGGCTGCTTTGGAACCGGAAGGTTCCCAGTTCGATCCAGGGCTCCCCCGGAGTTAGTGTCGAAGTGCCCTTGAGCAAAGACGCTGAACCCCTAATTGCTCCCGATGTGCAGGTTCGTGCCTTACATGGTTTTCTCCGCCATGCATCGTTGTGTGAATGGGTGAATGTAATGCACAATCATTGTAAAGCGCCTTGGATAAAGGCGCTATATAAATCCACCATTTACCATTCTTGTATAATACAGTATATCAACAGGATGTTTTAACAAGTTATGACTTTTTTGGATGTCATACAGTATTATACATGTTGTCAGAAAGATAAATCTGCTCTATTTAGAGCAGACGATATGTCATGTTAATCATCAGGTAATGACAGTGACCAGGGGGATGAAACGTGTTTATTGTCTTCATGTCTTGTCCCTACCATGTAGAAACAATGGCAGACTTATTGTCTGAATACTGTTACAATGATCTTCTAATTTGGTCTACAGACATAACACACGTTACATAGTTAACATTTCTTAATATAAGATGCAGAGGTGTGATGTTATGGAACGTTGTCATGTGTGTTTATCTAGAAAAGAAAATGTACAGCCCATCGGGACATTATCAGTTTAATTAATTAATGAACGACGATGATCTAATGCAGATAGAAGGGTTTCATGATTGGTGTGAAGTGTGGATGGTAAATAATTTATCAGATAACAGCTGTTTTAACCAATACTTGCAAGAATGTGTCAGTACAGATATGTATGTACGTATGGTATAGCCAGGGTTAGCACAGGCCTGTAATGAGATCTGTAAATATGGATGTCGGTTGGGAAAGAGAGTAAGAGACAAGATGAAGAGAGGAGCTCAGCCCGCAGCTCAGGAGTCCTAATTGATTTCACAGGGAGAGAAGCAGGGGAGGGGCTCATGTAAGATATGCAAGTGTGTGTGTGTGTGTGTGTGTGGGGGGGGGGTTAATTATTAATGACAGAATCTGCAGATGAAAACAGAGGAACAACAAGCCACTTTACACAACAGTACAGCAGTGTGTCTCTCTCTCATTCTCTCTCTCCCTCGCTGTATTCGTCGTTCTCTTTCTCATTTTCTCCTCATCCAACGCAGTCATCGAGCTCACTAGTTGGTGTATAACAGCCAATGCCATGTTGCGGAAATGTCACCGCTTTTAGTCATTGCTTGTCTTTCGCTGCAGTTCTGTTTTTATACGGCCCCGGTGTTTACATCGTTTTCCAGGCCTTAGAAAGCAGCGTGGTATCTAGAACACAGATCACTCCATAACAGTATGTAATACTCCACGGTTGCTCCTCCTCCTCCAACACATGCATTATTTAAGGCACTCACTCTGAAAAAAAAAGGAAAAAAAGTGTGTCAGGAGCAGGAAAAAACAACGAGCAATGAACTAGACAGAGAGAGAGCATATGCTCATTGTGGAAACAATGCCCTATCCACAGTCCACGGGGGCGACGACAACTGTGAGAGCACTTGCCTGGAACGTTCCCAGTTCGAACCCGCGGCTTCTCCTGACATGGTGTTGAAGTGTCGTGAAGCAAGGACACTGAAGGCCTGACTGCTCCAGACGGGCAGATTGATTGTGCTGCATGACTGCCTGCGCCATCGCTGTGTGTGAATGGGTGAATGTAATGTACTGTATAAACATTGCGAAAGCACTTTGTATAAAGGCGCTAGATACCAGGGACGCGCAGAGAATGTTAGAGAGGAAGGGGCTAAATAAAAGGGCCTTTTTGTGGAAATATCAAAAATAGCATTCGATGCTTGATTTCTACACATTTCTTGATTTCAACATAAGATGCTGCATTCAAGTTCAGAAGAGTTTGGACAAGGCTTGAATGCTGCCTTCAGGTATGGCATGGAAAGGGGTCATTTGCATTTCTTTCACCATAGTAAAAACTGCATTGATGGTCTGGAGAGGGCACTTTTTACAGACGGAAAAAAGGGCAGGGGCTCAAGCCCCCTTTGATGTCCTATGTGTGCACGTGCCTGGTGCTGGATGACTGCCTGCGCCATCGCTGTGTGTGAATGGATGAATGTAATGTACTGTATGAACATTGCGAAAGCACTTTGTATAAAGGCACTAGATACACATTATATGCAGTAGTAAGATATCAGCAATGCTACTTTTTCCCCCTAGCAGTGGTTGAAAGTAACAAATTACATTTACTTACAGTAAGTACTGAACACTTTTGAGGTATTTGTACTTCCAATCGCCAATACTTTTACTTCTACTCCACTACATCTCGAATCCAAATATTGTACTGGATTGGAGTACATTTATTTGACAGCTTCAGTTAGTAGTTAGTTTGCATATTTTGATTATTACAAAACATACATTATCCACTTCAACCCCATATACATTTCGGCTATTTTCAAAAGATCTTTATACATTTGAAAACTTGAAATGAGACATTCTGCACAATGAGTACTTTTACTTTTGGTACTTTAAGTACATTTTGATGCCAATACTTTTGTACTTTTACTCAAGTACATTTTGAATTCCGGACTTTTACTTGTAACAGAGTATTTATTGCAGTATTGATACTTTTATTTACTTAAGTAACACTTTTGAGTACCTTTTCCACCACTGCCCCTTAGTATTTTCTGGGTGCTGAAGCCCCCAAAAACCACAAACACAAAAATGAATGCAAGTGTTTCATTGCACTTTTACTGTATGTGTTTATGCTGGGTTTAAGCTGTATTGTTGTGATTACTTACAAAATAAAATCGAATCAAATCATGCAACCGTATAGGAATTTAGACCATTCACCATTCTTTATTCAACGTTTGTTTCTTGTTTGTAGGTCTGTTCCAGAGGGCCATTGCCCAGAGTGGCTCAGCCATCTCCAGTTGGTCAGTCAACTACCGGCCCGTACCGTACACCAAGATCCTGGCCAAGAAGGTGGGCTGTAGGCTGGGGGACATGGCTGAGCTGGTGGACTGCCTGAGGAGGAAGAGCTTCAGGGAGCTGGTGGACCAGGATATCCAGCCTGCCCGTTACCACGTGGCCTTTGGACCTGTAGTGGATGGAGACGTGGTCCCGGACGACCCAGAGATGCTCATGCAGCAGGTCAGCCCAGGGTCTGGCTTGTGCTTCTGTTGGTCATCATCAAATGCATGCCTCTGCTGTAATGTGCCATCCATCTCTCACAGTGGCAATTTACAATGTACTGTAGGCATTTATGACGCATATCGTCACTGTCGGGCAGAAACCTTGTATCTCCAAGTTTCAAATTGGTATGCTTTTTTCGTAACGTAAAGCCCTGCTTCATCACTGTTGCACAAAACTAGCTGTATTTTCACTAGTTTAAATCATTTTTAAAATGATGAATACAAATGAACGGTTTTGGACATACATGGTTTCCACCCGACAACAACGATATAATAGTGACTTACTGCAAGGTCAGACCACCTATATATTAAAATAATAGAGCTGGCAAGAAGGTCAGGGATCAGACACGGCCTACTACCATCCCTGCTCATCTGTGTGTGTGTGTGTGTGTGTGTGTGTGTGTGTGTGTGTGTGTGTGTGTGTGTGTGTGTGTGTGTGTGTGTGTGTGTGTGTGCGCGCGCGTGCGTGCGTGTGCTTTGCCACCAGGGGGAGTTTCTGAACTATGACATTTTGCTGGGCGTCAACCAGGGAGAGGGCCTTAAGTTTGTGGATGACAGTGAAGGAGAGGATGGTATTTCAGCAGCGTCATTCGACTACACAATCTCCAACTTCGTGGACAATCTGTATGGATCC
Source organism: Nannobrachium achirus (assembly GCF_963921795.1). Taxonomy (NCBI): domain Eukaryota; kingdom Metazoa; phylum Chordata; class Actinopteri; order Myctophiformes; family Myctophidae; genus Nannobrachium; species Nannobrachium achirus. The sequence goes on from NC_137826.1 coordinate 34,067,050, forward strand.
CCTGATGGTCAGAATGATCCTTAGTCTTTGGACTAATTACTACAATTAAACACAAATCACAATCCTGAACAACATGAACCCAAGGATCCTTGTTCTGGTCATGTCAAAGTTGTCAAAAGATAATTACCACAATTACAAGTTGCTAACTTGGGACCTTGTGAACTTGTAGAGCAGCTATTTTTAGCAAAGAGATTTGATTTGAGACCCCTGGGGTACCCTGGTCAACGAAACATAAGTGTTTAAGGCTGTAAGCCATAAAGTATAGCCTTCACTGTATACTTTGTTGTACAACGATTAGCAAACATATCTATAAGCTTACAATGTGTCACAATGCATTGTGAGCTTGTAGATAGGCTATTCGTGCAATTTTGGAAAATACATATATTCTTTTACTTGACATGCCCAAAATAGGGACGCTATGGCGGAAGTGGTTAATCTACTAAAGTATTGTCGTATACAAACTCACCTCGCTGTCTTCTCTCCATCCTAGGTAAAAACATCCTCAGGGAGACGATAAAGTTCATGTACACCGACTGGGCTGACAGAGACAATACGGACATGCGCAGGAAGACCCTGCTGGCGTTGTTTACGGACCACCAGTGGGTGGCGCCAGCCGTGGCCACAGCCAAGCTGCACGCCGAGTTCCAGTCCCCCGTCTACTTCTACACCTTTCACCACCACTGCCAGACCGAGGCCAGGCCGGAGTGGGCGGACGCTGCACACGGAGACGAGCTCCCCTACGTGTTCGGGATCCCCATGGTGGGAGCGACTGACCTGTTCCCCTGCAACTTCTCAAAGAACGACGTGATGCTCAGCGCCGTGGTCATGACCTACTGGACCAACTTCGCCAAGACAGGGTCAGTACATCACCAGATGGCAAGAATAATGTTAGCTTGTTAAAATATTGAGAGCTTTTAAAGTGTTTATGCAGTCTGTACAGTAAATTATTTCTAGTGTGCAGACACTGACCTCATTTGAATAGAATAGAATAGTTTTTTTGCACAATGCAGTGTTTCATTAGCCTGTTACTGAGATTGATGAAGTGATACATTATTTGGGGAGTATGAGTGTACAGTAGGTGAGAGTACAATACAACAATCTGTATCTGTAACAATCTCCATCTCCTGTTTCTCTCAACCAAATTCCCCAAATGTTAAAAACTTACATATATTTCAAGTGGTGCACCTTTTGATAGAAATATCATACGATGAATTATATACAGTAGGGCTTAAAATGCCTCAATACAGAAATATTAAAGTCTTTACTTAACAATTTGTCTTTACGCTATTTGTTCACTGCTTCTTGATTGCATTAAGTACCACAGGGCATACAGTACCTTGAAACCCAATTCACTACAGTTCAGAGAGTGTACAGATTAAATTAACACGTTTAAATGATCACATTTGTTGGAGCGGTGAAAGCGCTCCCAATAGACAGGTATGTCCGTGGGTATGTGGGTGGGTGGCTGGGTGGCTGGCTGGCTGGCTGGCCGTGTCCGTCCGTAGCCTGGCAATACCTTGAGTGGCCACACACAACACACTAGTTAAAGGAGGGGCGCTGTTTTGTGCAGGCCAGGCACACTCACCACTCACTCACACGCGCACGCAACACACACACACACACACACACACACACACACACACACACACACACACACACACACACACACACACACACGCACACACACGCACATAGAACTCAGAATCAAAAACATAGATCTAGAACCCATAGAATCAAAAACATAGATCTAGAACACATAGAATCAAAAACATAGATCTAGAACACATAGAATCAAAAACATAGATCCAGAACATATAGAATCAAAAACATAGATCTAGAACACATAGAATGTAAAAACATAGACCTAGAACACAGAATCAAAAACATAGATCTAGAACATATAGAATCAAAAACATAGATCTAGAACACATAGAATCAAAAACATAGATCTAGAACACAGAATCAAAAACATAGATCTAGAACATATAGAATCAAAAACATAGATCTAGAACATATTGAACCAAAAACACCATATAGAATCAAAAACATAGATCTAGAACACATAGAATCAAAAACATAGATCTAGAACATAGATATAGAACATAGAGAATCAAAAACATAGATCTAGAACACATAGAATGTAAAAACATAGACCTAGAACACAGAATCAAAAACATAGATCTAGAACATATAGAATCAAAAACATAGATCTAGAACACATAGAATCAAAAACATAGATCTAGAACACAGAATCAAAAACATAGATCTAGAACATATAGAATCAAAAACATAGATCTAGAACATATTGAACCAAAAACACCATATAGAATCAAAAACATAGATCTAGAACACATAGAATCAAAAACATAGATCTAGAACATAGATATAGAACATAGAGAATCAAAAACATAGATCTAGAACACATAGAATCAAAAACAGATCTAGAACACAGAATCAAAAACATAGATCTAGAACACATAGAATCAAAAGCATAGATCTAGAACACATAGAATCAAAAACATAGATCTAGAACACAGAATCAAAAACATAGATATAGAACACATAGAATCAAAAACAGACACACACACACACACACACACACAGGGTATAGCTGCTCAGATTCACCGCTCCACTTCGAACCGAGGTTTGATTTTTAATAAAAAAACTAAAACAAATGGACCCTTATTGGTTACATTTACAAAATACACACATAAATGCTCACATTTGTTAAATTAACACTAACTTTTAATGCGTAGTTTGTATGAGCCCTACAATATGTAAAGGATATCCTGGAGGAACCTAAAAGTGGACAGAGAGAGAAAGATGAGAGGAGGGGAAGCAAAACAAAGTGCATGAAATGACAAAGGGGTTTATCTTTACAGAATATTTTTCTCTCTTCCAGGGATCCTAACCTGCCAGTTCCTCAGGACACTAAGTTCGTTCACACCAAGCCTAACCGCTTTGAGGAAGTCATCTGGACCAAGTTCAGTTCTAAAGACAAGCAGTATCTCCATATTGGTCTGAAGCCTAAAGTCAGAGACAACTACCGGGCCAACAAGGTAGCCTTCTGGCTGGAGCTAGTCCCACACCTACACCACCTCAATGAGGAGTACTATAACTCCAAGACCACCCGCCTGCCTCCTAACCGCTGGAAGGGCACCAACAACGCTGGCACCCGCTCCACGACCCGACATCCCGTCGCTCCCACGTATGCGCCTGACGGATTTGACCCTGATAGTTCTGAGCGGCCCCGCTACTCTCCTTTCCCTGCCGAGACCAGGGACTATTCCACTGAGCTGAGCGCCACGGTGGCCGTGGGAGCCTCGCTCCTCTTCCTGAATGTGCTGGCGTTTGCGGCGCTCTACTACAAACGGGACAAGCGCCAGGAGTTCCTGCAGAGACGCCACCGCCGCCTCTCCCCGCAGCGCGGCAACACCATGGGCATGGGTATGGGCATGGGCGTCGGCATGGGCATGGGCATGGGCATGGGCATGGGCATGGGCATGGGGGGGTCGCCACACAACGACCTGGTGCTGAGCCAAGAGGAGGAGCTCATGTCGCTGCAGATAAAGCAGCAGAGGGTGGAGCTCGACCACGGCACGCCCCTCCCGTCGCGCGGCGTCCTCGGTGACCTGGACCCCCTGCGGCCCCCCGTGTGCCCACCCGACTACACCCTGGCCCTGCGGCGGGCGCCGGAGGACATGCCAATGATGACCGCCATGCTCCCGAGCACCATCAGCGGAATGCAGCCTCTCCACCCCTTCAACACCTACCCCCCTGTACCTGCCCCCTCCACCACCCCCGTGTCCAGCCACAGCAACAATGCTCTGCCACAACACCAACACTCTACCACCCGTGTATAGGACAAGGCACAACCTCTGCTGTCCCAAGTCTGGGCTTACAGAGATGCACCACACAAACTGCTCCCCTTCTTTCCTACCCTCTTATCTCAGTATTACCACCTCTGTTCTTCATTATATCTATATATATTTTTTATTTTATTTCATTTACGATTATAATTTGTTGTCATTTCTCATCAAGTCCTCGAGTTCTCACATGGGCTGTGCTATGGCCCGTAAAGCTGCAGTTTGTAAAAGTCTAGTCATTAAAATACCTCTAAAATGTAATTGTGAATCAATAAAGATTGATAAAAGAAACCCCTGCCAAAACCCTGTCATCATAAGACTCTCCTTTGCACCACTATAGCGCTTTCAAAATCAGGTGTCTAGATGAGACACTACAAATACAGCTTTAAGCTTGTTGCCCTCTTTTGAAGAGGAGCTTGCAAATCGCAATCAGGCAACTTATTTGCAGCTTGGTTGTTTAGAACGCACTTGTGACATTGTGAAGCTATGTGTTATCATGGAATACACATTTCATTCTCATGCATCAGTAAGTGGGAGTAATGTCCGGAGGCAACACATGCCCATACAGAACGTTCTAGATGATCCCGTTTTCTGGACACTCTATGCAGCTTTAAAGGCCCAACCTGGAATCAGAGTGTGGCAACTCCTGCTGAGCTACGATCAACCCACAATACAGTCTTCATGTTGTGAATTATTGGATTGAAGATGTATTGTCTGAACTATGAACTGACATCGTTGGACAGGAGTTTTAAACAAGGTTTGTCTTGTTAACTTTTCTTTTCTTTTTTTTAATGATTGGGTATGAACATTTGTGAGCTGACATTCTTAATGTTTGTCAGTACCCTACCTTTCAAAAAATCTGTATATGCTTAAAACATTTCCAGATTGGGCTTAACTGTTGGGCTGTACAGAAAATGGCTGAATCATACACTGTCTGTGGGAGCCTGGAATCCAGGCTGCCAATTATAAACCACTCCAGATCTGCCACACATGCTCTAAACTTGTCCATCAGTTTGTTTGTTCATTCTCTCTCTGTCTATCTTTCTCTATTCATGTAGCTCCTTTTCATTTAGCTTTGACCTAATCCCGTGTCATTTCCATCCCAACATCTCTCCTCTTTCTCGCAAATTACTTCTAGACTCCTTTTTTCCTATCTGGAGTCTTTTATACAGAAGAGAAAAATAAAATAAATAAATAAAACAGAAATGTAAATGATGTGTTATTGATAAATTGTAACAATATGAATGAAAAAAAAAGTGATATTCTGATATCTCGTTTCTACCAGCATTCTTGGTGCCAAGTACTGTGATAAAGTTCCTCTCTCACTGGGGGTTCACTGGACCACCTAGAGGGACCCATCCTGACTCTATCTTACAAAAAGAATTTCCATCATAAAGTGCCAACCCTTTCATGTTTCTTTCTGATCCTCATCCCTTTTTTTTTTCTTTTTCTTTTTCCTCACACTCAGTGTTGCACTGTGGCTGGTCCCTTCTGCGAGGGAATTCAGATTTAATATATCCTTGTAAAAAGAGAGCATATTAACATTTAACTAGTTTGCTATCTGGGAATTTGCATGATTTTGTGTGTGTTTTTGTGTGCATGTGTGCGCGTGTGTGTGCGTGTGTGTGCGTATGTGTGCGTGTGTGCGCGCGCCTGTCTGTGTGTGTGTGTGTGTGTGGACAGAGGAGTGGATTTATTTTTCCCTCAATAATATTGATTCTCACGGTCTGCCTTGTTTCCTGGTTTTGTTTTTACATTTATTTATTTTATCTCACCTGCACTTTGTGGTACTGTAATTAAAAATGAGTATTAAGAAATTAATATTGCATACAGCTATGATTATACTGTAACAAGGAGAGTAAATATTTCTGTTTTACTGTTTTTCATTCCCTGACTCTAAAGGCTAATTTATTCTTTGTTTGTGTTCAAGGGTTGTATGATGAAGTATAAATTAGCCTTGAGGTTGCACCAATTCTTACCACTATAGTATGACAAACAAATATTATTATTATTATTCTCTCCCCCTATTCTTTTATTGTTAATTTATTTTTAATCTGTGGAGTTTGCACATGTCATTTTATCTCAATCACACCTGAAAAAGAGCACTTTTTAGTTGTGGAAAAAAAAAAGACTACTTGACATGAATAGTCTACCAGAATAGTCTGGTTAAAAAAAAAAAAGAAGAAGAGAAAAAAAAGTAGAATTACTACTCTCCCTAAAGAAGGGTCATGTCTTTTGAGTAACATTCTGACATTAATCACCACATTTCAAATGTCGGAAGACTGACTGACACTTTCTCTTTTTGTTGTTTCGGCATCCTCCCTTCTGGGGGGAAAGGGTCAAAGGGTAAGATAGACTGAAGATGGTCAAAGGGTGAGAAAGCCTTGTAGGCACGTTTCAGACCTTTCGCACAATTGAACACAGAGACGGGTCGGCCTCTGGACATTTATGAAGCAACGGGTACAAAGGGGACATTATAGGAAACACAGACACTGAACCAGTAGTGATGCTGGATGGAATATTAGCTCCTCGACAGTGATCTGACAATGTAACAAAACAAATCTACAACCCATAAAAAAGGACAAAGAAATACAATATCATATCCCAGGAAATGGAGGCCAGTGGGATTCATTCCTTCTTAACATGTTATCTATCCTGTCCACTCAAGGATGGTAACTCTCTGGACCCGGACTGCCATCCCTCTCGCTGGACTTGGAGAGCTATAAAGGGATGTGGGGGGGCAAAATCATACATGAAACAAAATGTACATTTTTTAAGCATAAGAGAACAAACTGGAATTTGTAAATATTATGTTTATTGTTTGCTTTGAGTGATTGGCCAAATCTTTTCTTTGTGACAACAGGTGCAAGTTTAGACAGATTTTTAGCTCTTACGTGTATTGTTTGATTCTCGTTTTCCTAGATTTCAAGGTCAGAATTCCAACAAAGTTTATGGGCACATGCAGACATTTATTGTCATACATGAATGATCTGTTAATGCAAGCTACTGTATGTTGAAAATCACAGCATGGTTCTATGGTCATCATAAATACAAAGAAGAAAGCTAATGGCTCAGGATGAACGCATACAACTCTACTTGCATAATGACTCTCAAGTAAAACACACACATTTGGTACCACCACATCAATCACAAAGGCAGCTTTTGACTGAAAAGAGTCCTTTCACATTGGTTACATAGCCAAAGATTCAAGAGCTGCAGTGGGGGGGAGGGGAAATAAAATAAAGAGACAAAAATGAGACAGAGCCATGATTACCCATGTCATGTGCTCAGCGCAAACCACTAAACAAGTTATTTCAGTAGTGGCAATGATGAAGGGAACGGTTGTCAGTATCTCACATTGTCTTGAGCGTTAACATACAGTATTACCCGCTGTTCTTTGAATTATTTCAGGCTCTACACATTTTGTAGTTTTGTTGCTATATTTTACAGTCATGTTTCCCATTAAGACTCTTCTTATTTAAACATGCACATGAAGCCTAGCATCCCTATTCTGGACATGCCAAAATAGGTGAATAATAGGCAAAAATAGATGAAGAAATAGCAAAAATAGACTAAGAATTTGTGAAAATAGCAGTTCTGCAAGCTCACATGTCGCAATGTAACATTTGAAGTGGTTAAGTAATTATTTTTAGTTGTCAGCTTTAGTTGCCCATGCCTCCAAAAACAAGCTTTTAGGGTATATATTATACATTACTTTCTTTTTCCTGGAAACAGTAGTTGGGACAGCCAACACAATATGGAAGCACACTCACCATGTTTACATATTTACACTACAGATTTGATGTTGGCTTATAGTATTTAAAAATAAAAACAAAACAAAAAACATTAATAAATAACCAAACAAAAAACTAAACATTACAAGAATCCAAATATCTTCTTATTCCAATTTTTTAGGGTGGAAAGGGAAAAATAAAGGCTTGCACCTGTTTGTCTCTTTTCATTTATTCTGACTCCGTAATATGCTTGAAGCTCAAGATACTGTGAGAGAGCGTAATGAACGACATGGTTTGAAAGAATGAAAGATAATATTTCTATTTCAAATAGAGGCTATTACACACTGTATGTTGTGTATCTGAACTGGAAAACATTAAAAAAGATATTCTTAAATATTACCTTTGCTTTACCATCACGTTTATTTTCTTTTTTGCAATATTGATAATGAATGTCCATGTTTGTATTATTTGTTTGATACAGAAGGAAATAGTTGGCTCAAGTCCTTGTGGTGCAGGTACGTAGTGTGTCTGCCACCATTATGCATACTGCTGTTCAAATGTTCCATGGTGAACAATATTAGCTGTTTGCTTGTGGTAAACCAGAATAGTGATAAAAACACATGGTAACCATACATGTTTTATCACAATTATCACTATTCAGGCTCCACAAGGCCTCAAGTTTTTGAAGCATGAAATGTTGAACTTGTGTCTCTGGACATCTTTCTGTGCTTTATTTCCCTGGAAACTGGTTTTGTGTGTTAACTTACAGTGTTTTTAGCCAGCGCTGAAGCGTTTACTGTATACTGTCTGCTACACACTCACCCAGATGATCAATCAACTGTGCTGTTGTCAGTCAATTACTGTTAACTTATTCTGCCAAATTCCCTGCAATGACAGCCTCATCACATGAAGACAAGGGAGTCCGTGGGAATCCATGAGGAAAGCCTGTCACATTGTGTTTGTATTTATCTTTTGCTGCAAAATGATGTATCACCATTCCTTTACTTTCCTCATCTCCGTGCCCCTTGCGCAACTTTCCTTGTCACAGAAATCTCTTAAGCTCATCTAGGTCAACCGGTCATTACATCCTTGTGGAAGGAGGACTCTGGAACTGCCAATCAGCTGTCCAGAAAGCTGAATTTATTTCAGCCCATGCCTCCCTCCAGTCTCTGCAATCCCTCGCCCTTGGGTAACCCCGGAGATCACTGCAACCCCTGCCACCCTCTCAAAACCCTACAGGTTTACTTACATCTCCCGGGTGGAATTTATATCTTCCTCACTTTCCACATTTGAATGCCGTGCTCTCTCAGTTACATAACCTGTCTCTCTTTCCATCATTGCGCTCTATCACCCTATCTATCACCCAGGTCCACTTGGGGATTCTCTGAAGATGGGATGGCACGCCTTATTTTAACAAGTACATATCTTCATGTTACTTATCTTATGTCTAATTGTATCTTCTTCTCCTCCTCATAGAACAGGTATTGTGACCTAGTAGAGAGTGCTCTGCTCTTTATCTAACCGCTCTGTTACTCTGCTTCATGTAATGTACAGTATAGAGCAGTGGTTCCCAAACCTTTTAGCTTGTGACACAAAAGAGAAATAAGATGTTTGCCCAGGACCCAGAAGTCTCTACACAGAAGTCTGTGTAGAGATCACAGTGCGTCTTTTTATGGACAGTCATATGGGTATGAAAGTGAGCCTACTGTACAGTAGATGTTATTTAATGCGGAGATGTCCTTTAAGTCCTCTTTTCTGTTGCACTTAGATTCAGTCCCCGGCCTCGACCCAAGGAAGCTCTTTGTCACCTTCTCCTCCCTCCTTTAACCCCCCTCACTGCCCCATCCCAACCTTCGTCACCTACTTTGATAAGGTGATGATATATCAGAAGCTCTCTCTCCCATCTTCCCACTAATCAATCATCTCTAAAGCACTTAACTCTATCCCCAACATATCACGCCTGTCTTCCTTCTCTCCCCTCTCCTACTGAGGTCCTGGAATTGGTGTCATCGACCAGACCAACGACCTGTCCTCTAGTCTAGACCACATCCCCTTCCTCAATCTTCCACCGATCTACTCCCATGCATAACCAGCATCATCAGCACCACACCCATAACCTCAGGCTGCGTCGCACTCCCATCTGTCTTCAAGTAAGATATGATTTCAATTACAGCATATTGTGTAAATGTCGTAATTGTACATGCGGAAATAACTAGATTTGTAGTGCTGATATTTCATACAATGGTCAGTACATAATTAAATGTGTTGCCTATGTTATTAATAGATATATATTAATATAATAGAACAGGAGACACCTAGAACCAAACTTGATTAGCAGTTATAAACTACCACAGATGTAAATTAAGCAGAACATCAACACGGCTTCCAAGAGTTGTTGTACAAGTAACGAAGCATACTTGAGCTACTGTAGAAGCTAATGCTAATGTTTATCAACATCTAAGGCCTTGGAGCAGAATAGTTTTAGGGGAGCTGGGGGTGCCTTCAGATCCACTCTCAGCTCCATGCTCCATTACCTCTGAGAATAATGTGATTTGCAACATAAATATTCTAGTTCATGTTTTGCTATGCAGCATGCAGGCTGTGATAGCTGTGTTGTATCTGTAATGTAGATGTTGTCGCATCAAAACTTTTACAGTGTAGAATTTCTAAAAGGTATTCCAACACACAACACAATGCAAGCTAAGTGAACAAGGCGTACAAAATAAAATGAGTGAAATCTTGTCCACTTTGACATTCGGGATGAGAGAAATGCATTATGCAGTGATCCTGATGAACTGTTCGAGCAGCATCACACATTCTTGGAAGCAAGATTTCCTCATTATGAAGTTTTGTTCTGCAACTCAAATGGACCCCAAATTATTGATTACCGGTATGCAGTTTTACAACTTGTACTTGAACTTGTTTCTATTGTAGGTACAATAACCAATTTAATAATGTCTTTGTATTTAGATCATAAATGATGTTCTCAGAAGCTAAGGACACCTGAAAAGCAAATGAATAGGATTCTTTACGTAAAACAATATGCTACTGCAACTGCATAATAATAAGATTACTTTTAACTATGTACATGGCATAATTTCACAGGTGTATGGAATACATAGGGTTTCTTATTTTCCAGGGCATCACTACTACAACTTTACTGAACAAGACAGTGATACCATCATATCCTTTTAGCTTATCTGGCCTGGACAATTATTTGGTCCGCTCTGGGCTAGTACTGCATGCCATAATGCTACACGAGACTTGCTTTTTCTCGTGTTGTCCCGAAATTCGACAAGTGCAACCTGATTATAAAATGACTTTTGTCAAGGTGGTTCAGCTGGGAGACATGAGTCCCACTTAATTTTCTTCTTTTGTAGCCAAGTGTGGTAGATTCCGGAATATCACAAGTTGGATGGTCTAGACTAGAGTCTAGACCAGTGGTCTTCAACGTTTTCAGGCCAATGACCCCTTAGTTGAGAGAGAGAGATAAAGCAGGGACCCCCACATCCTGTCAAGATATAGTTTCATTGTTTGACAGCACGATCATCAGTATATTTTGGATTCATGTCAATGTTGGTTTTCAGATATTTAACCACTTGAACCGTCAATACTTAATAAACTTGACCTTTCACTGTATTCAGTCTGCTCTTTTCCCTTGCCAAAGCTCTTTGCCAAAAAGAGCCGATCTAATAGCGCGAGGCGTTGTGAGCTTGTAGATCTGCTATTTTTGGCTAAAGTTCTCAGAATATGGACACTTCAAGTGGTTAATATAAAAAGGGGGAAAAACGAGTTTCTATCACACAAAGATTTGGAGGACCCCCTGTAGAAACTCTGAGGACCCCCTAGGGGTCCCGGACCCCCTGTTGAAGACCCCTCTAGAGATTCTGGATGCAGTGCACACACTACTTTGGCCAACTGATTTCTTGTACCATGTTGTTATTCTGAAGGTGAGGATGCCTCAACTCCTGCTCAATAGAATTGCACCATACCCTTCCTGGATGGATACACATAATAACAATCTTCAGTAGTAGAATCATCAAGAGTGTGAAGTGAAGATACTCAATTCAGTCAAAATAGGACACCTTGTTTCATCATTTAGATTATATACAACTGGCATTTCCATGTGATTTTGCTTTTGCATATCACCTTTAAATCTCTCAAGACAACTCAGCAGCTGATTGAAACAAGACAAATATGAAACCCAATGGGTTCCCAGATAGCCTTTAAATAGATGGTTTTCAGTTGGGACATAGAGTAGTGCTCTTTCTGTCACTAGAGGGCAGTGTGTCCACACGAGAGTCAGCCTTGCTTCATTTATGCTGGTAGAACTGTTGCATAGATTATGCTCAAAATAGTCGATCTATAAGCAAAACCCATGGCACTGTGTCAACAGCACTGGCTTGTGGAGGCTCAGTGATAGCACCACCTCATGGATATACTAGGGAATGTCTGTGAAGGAGAATTCTTCTGCTGCCAAGTGGGATTCATGATATTGTATCTCACTATCTGGATGCAACAGCCCTGAGTAAACCTGGATTCAAACCCTTTCATGCTTTTGTGTTGGAAAGGGCTATTAGAAAATATTTAAATATATACTTTTCCCCACTTTTTTTGTACAACAATTATAGAGGTGCCTGTAGACTTTAATTAAAGTATCTGCATTGTATACAGAAAAAAATATAACAGTTAAATAACAGGTGTGATAGTCTAAAGATTAACTAGTTAAATTAACTAATGAGAGAGAGAGAGAGAGAGAGAGAGAGAGAGAGAGAGAGAGAGAGAGAGAGAGAGAGAGAGAGAGAGAGAGAGAGAGAGAGATATGGCCTACTCACTGGAACCAAAACTTTATTAACTTTATTTAAATAAAGTGTAGATAAATGATAGTGCAGGACCTCATCTCAAAGGAGTACTATATACTATTTGCTTAAGGCTATGTGCACACGTATCTGTCCAATGATGGTTCTACACCTCTGAAAACAGAAGGAGAAAAAAAAAGAAATAACTTTGAGAACACATTTTGTAAATCCATGAAGATCATAGTTGAGTGCATATAAGGAACAGGAGCAAAAGCGAGCCGAGTGCTTCTGAGGGTTTGCAGGGATCATAATAAAGATGGGCCCCATCAAGACAGGTTCTTCGAGCACACTCTGAAGCAAGGAATAAAGTTAAAAAGCGTTTAATGACAAGGAGGGCTATTACATATTAAAACAATAAACGGTCACTGACGCCCACAAAACAAATATTTCATTAATAATAGGCCTACATCTTGCCCTGAAGAATTTCTGCTTTATTCCTGATAGTGATAGAGAGAGTGACTGGAAAAGGTGGGACACAGGGGATGGCATGCTCCAAAGCACCCTGAAACCCCAGTCAGTTACCAGGAAGTACTATAGCCTACCGCTACATAATGACAACAACAAAATATAGTATAGTTGTTTCAGGACCTCAGTGGCCTACAGTATGACCTCTACAGTATGAACTCTCAGAGTGTACAAATGTAATCAAATGGACCCGAATGGTCCATTTGGATGCACTCACAGAGTTACAGAGCTGTAAGGATCCATTTGGACCCCCTTCAAGGAACCCTGAGGGTCCCTGGCTCCCACTTTCAGAACCACTGGTATAACTAACATATGAACTAACTTTAAAGCAAGCAGAATGAAATGTGAACACAGAATGGGAGAGCTCTCAGATGGTGTGGAAGAGGTAAAGAGGAAGGGGTGAGGGAGAAATACAGTTGTCGTAGAAGATCTGAAGGCTCTGATCCACATCCATCCGGGTCTTCAGGATCATCTCCAGCTCCTGGACGGTCATCTCATGAACCTTGTTGCTCTCCTTGGCGTTCTTGGCCAAGGCGGCGTGCGAGGGGAAGCGGACGCGGACGTCATGTGGCGCGTTGCGGTCGTACTCGGTGCAGCAGTAAGCTGACCATATGTCTTCCGGGATGGCCACGCGGTCTTGGTTGTTCCGGCGGATCATGTTGCCAGTGGTGGTGACTCCAGTGACAATGTACGCAGTGCCGCGGCAGTAGTTGTTGAGGCGGACACGCATGTGCTCCTCGTACTCACGCCAAGGCCCGATGTTGAACTCCCGGACCTCTGGGACAACATTGGTCAGGGCGTAGGTAGCGGCGCGGTCATAGGGGTCCGATTGGTGCTGATCTGGGTTCAGGTGACCCCTTTCATATATGACCACATCAGAATAGTCATCAAGGACTGCCTGGCTGTCCTCGAACTTCATATGCAGGTAGCCGGTGGGGAAGGGGAGCATGTTTCCATTCCCGTCAATTTCCGCCAACTGAGGAAATACGAGAACACTTTTAATTTAGCAAAAGATGCAGAAATATGCAGGTTCTCTTGGAAGTTATGGTCATAGTTGACAGTGACGCCAAAACTGCCTATGAATGTTCTGCACATTCACCTTCTTCATGAGCATTTAGAAATGTGCCTTTACCTACTGATAAATAGTGATGCAGGGAAAGAACCACTCCTAAATGCCATTCTAAGTCTATGCACACAATAACACATAATTGTTGGTGCTTGATACCACACAGAACCAAGCATAATCAAGTGAATACTGGAGATGTGGTGTAACGGCATGGATTTCTACACAGAGAGGGCAGCTCTTTCAACATAAGATGCAGCATTCAAGTTCAGGAGAGTTTGGACAAGGCAATTCTCTTGAATGCTGCCTTCAGGTATGGCATGGAAAGAGGGCATTTGCATTTCTTTCACCATAGTAAAAACTGCATTCATGGTCTGGAGAGGGCACTTTTTTACAGACAGATAAAAGGGTAGGGACTCAAGCCCCCTTTCATGTCTATGTGTGCACGTGCCTGATAATTAGATACTGTATATTAAAATACATAAAACTAATAGAGTCTGACCTGTGGCTCATACATCCAGGGGTAGTCCACTCGTCTGTCTGCCTCCGTCTTCTTGAAGGTATACGCTGAGTAAACCGGTATGCGTTTGAGAGGGTCATATAGGGTCACGTAGCGTGGTTTATCTGCATAGCGCTGGCAGATCTTCTTCAGCCTGGTTTCGATGATCCCCCGCGGTGGGGTCCCCATATACAGGGAGTCCTTGCATCTCTCCACGTGGTTGAAATCCAGAACGACTGTAGAGGAAGTATGGAGCACAAAGTGGATCAGAACGAGAGCGAACGCGGCCGAACAGTGGCCTGAAACATACATGGTGGCACAACCTCTGTCCTACTGTATTATGCCTCCTGCAAAAGAACAGTGAGGGAGAACATGTCCAGTTACTGTAGAACATTAATGTAACACATCTGATATGCAAAACATTTAAAACATGGCCCAAAGACTGCAGGCCACCTAACCCATGTGGGCGTGGGTTGACCTACATAATTACCACTGTTCAGTCCAGTACCAATAGGTGTCTGGTTGAAAAAGTAAAGACAGAAATAATTAGATGAATAAAATCAACAAAAAAGCAACAAGCGAGGGCCCTAACATGTCCTTAAATCATATTTACTGTACATTTTGCATGTTTGTATGCAGTGTATCTATGTTACAGTTTGTAATCAAATTAAGCTTTGAGTGACAATCTCTAGTTGGATTATTTTATGTAACTTTAAACATTTAAACATACTATACTATTTTAACATACCATTCTATTTTAACATCAAAACGTGTAATTTGATTTTTGTTATGCAACCCTCGTCAAAGGAGTTTTGAAATGTATAGATAGCAGCTGATCTATAGGCTGCATTTCATGTATAATAACCACAGCTTTGGGGCTCATAGGTTTTTAGGGGCACCAATTTGGCCATTAGGTTCAAGACAACACCACTGTTTCAATCACTTCAAAGTGTACAAAGTGTAAGACAGAAACTGGAGGGTCACTGGTAAAGTGATGATGCCCACAACTCTCAACTGGTCAATGAACACACAAAACACATTAAACCTTTAACTGCTGTATAGTGGTTTTCAACCAGTGGTCCGGGGACCACCAGTGTTCCTTGAGTGGGTTCCAGGTGGTCCCTAGCTAAGTGATGGAGAGTTGGTAACCAGATGGATCCCTATAGATCTTTAACTCTTGAGAGCGTAAAATGAAACCAAATGGACCCATAACGAGTTAAATTATTTTTAAACATCTACATTACTTGTGTGGAGTTCGCATGTTCTCCCTGTGTCTCCTAGGGTAGATACCCTCAAAAAAACATGCAGTAATCCTGGTCTCAATAATGCCTCGATCCCCCTGGCCAGCCGGGGCGCCTGATGGAGGGGAAAGGAAATGGTTGGAATAACGTGTTCCTTCCACGCGCTACGTCCATACCGGGGAAATCCCCCCTGTCAGGTGAAAAGAAACAACTTGGACTCCTCATGCATTGAAGGAAGCATGAGGTCAGTCTATTGTCTCCACAGAGAGCAGAGCCCAGGATTACATAGCTTAGGCAATTGGCACTGGGTGAAAAAATGTGTTGCAAAATTGTGTTTATCTCCTATGGTACCACATCAATACAGCATGGAATTATGGACAAAATCTTATCCAGTGGAAACAAAACATTTTAAGTTTTGGGTCTGAGAGGCAAAATCCCATCAAATGGTGGTCCGTGGCTAAAATGCTGAATAAATAATGGACCTTGATATGAAAAGGGTTGAAAACCACTGTTATATAGAGAGATAATAACACAATTAAATTGCTGTTTTGTCTTTTATTTCCCCCAATGCCAGAAGATGGAACGACTTCCCCTGCACAGTCATCAGCTATGTGGCCGTTTCGTACGCTCCTCATTCCTGGAATGAAATAGCCATATCACACTTCCTGTGTTATTGCAGACAATGTTCTTTGGCTGCTAACCCTCACTTTTCTGTGTTCCGCCTCGTCCTCTCTCATGGAACACTGCAAACCACCGTGTGTTGTCACCAAACATCAGGCACATGCACACATAGACATCAAAGGGGGCTTGAACCCCAGTCCCTTTACCCGTCTGTAAAAAGTGCCCTCTCCAGACCATGAATGCAGTTTTTACTATGGTGAAAGACATGCAAATGCCCTCTTACCATGCCATACCTGAAGGCAGCATTCAAGAGAATTGCATGCCTTGTCCAAACTCTCCTGAACTTCAATACAGTATCTTATGTTGAAATAATTGCCCTCTCTGTGTAGAAATCCATGCTGTACTGTTGACTGCTGTTGATTATGTTTAGTTTAGTGTGGTATCAACTTCAAGCGCTGCGACACGTTGTGAGCTTGGAGGAGGAGGTCTGTTATTTTCAATATTTTCACCAAAAGGCCCTTTTAGAAATGTCAGCCCCTGCCTCTAACATTCTCTGCACGTCCCTGTCACCAAATATCACAGAAGGAAGGAACACTACACAGCCATCATCAACCCTTTCCTGCATTGTTATCAGTCAGTTCTCAAATTACACCTTAGTGGTTTAAGTTAAACCACTGATAAACTTCTCTGTGAATTGTGAAACGGACCAATCGTAGGCTACTCTCGTAAAAGTAGGCTACAC
The DNA here is from genome assembly GCF_963921795.1 of Nannobrachium achirus. NCBI lineage: Eukaryota > Metazoa > Chordata > Actinopteri > Myctophiformes > Myctophidae > Nannobrachium > Nannobrachium achirus. The sequence goes on from NC_137826.1 coordinate 34,084,140, forward strand.
TACTGATAGAACTCATGGTGAAATGCAAAACTCCCTGTTTTATCTGTCTCAGAGCTGTGAAACAAAAGGCCTACAGTAGCGGATCTGGTTCAGTGCTTCTACTAAATGATATTGTGCTATTTATTCCGTATGGTATGATTACAGGTTCTATGAGATAAAGCATGCCATTTAAACCATGTAAGGTGTTGGGAAGAAGACTACAACGTGTGCAGGAATGTGCAAATCAGGGAACATGCATGCCTGACTGATTATTGATATTACATAAGCAAAGACAATAATAGTATTTTTCTAAATCTCATTCGGTGAATAGGTCTTTCCATGAAAAAAGGAATGGAGAGCATTTCAATGGGATGTGCAATGTGCAAACCCAGCAGTGCATTTCATTCTTTTCTTCTTTTCTTCTGCAAAAACTGTATTTTTCTTCTAGAGATCTGTTGCTGCCTATGGGGCTGTTAAGTCTGACATCATTTTGTAGGCAGAGGAAATCTTTTGGGGCCAAAAGGCCCCAGCTCCCGTGAATCTTTTTACTATTTTTCCTATTTACTAATTTTTCTTCTCTTTGTTGTTGAAAGGAAAGTGGTAGAATTATACTTTAGTCGTTATTTTTGTCTCGGATCTGTCTATAGCGAGGGACAGATATTGATAATAAATCTGCTTGGAGGTCTGACTACAAAATGATGTCACGGCTTAAAAACCCCTACTGGTAACCTAGTATGCACACATTTTGAGATACAGTACATGGAGCTTGCATACAGCATGTGAGTAGTATGTAGCAGTAGTGATCTATATTGGCCGCTTGGGAGCAGTGTAGGCTCGTTTAGTATCTGTCGTCCCATGGATGGAAAAACATGTATGAAGAGGCCAGTTTCCATAGATGCCAGTCAAGCCACCTCACTGCAGAAGAGGTAAAAAGATGTTGCTTTTAATGCAACAATTACAATTTTATTTACTAAACAGTTGTATGCGTGTATTTAGTCAGCATACTGCGTTGTAATGTTTTGAATCTGGGCTAAAACATGCTAACTTTTAGCTAACTTTGGCCACGACTCGGTTTTATTTACCTAAATCTGGTTAATGAATCAGGATGAATGGCTAGATCTGGGATGTGAACTGTGCGGTCAGCTGAGCTCCATATAGCATTTTAGTTTTGCACAGTAGTTAACAACTGTGTTGGTAGGCTATGTCTAGCCGCAAATTGCAACACTAGATTTTTTTTTATAATCGGATGAATCAAGGGTTGCAATACCTCCCATAGGCAGCCAATGCATCAAAACGTTATTTTGCTATCTGATTGTATTAAACGACGTCAAACTCACCAATATTGCGGCTCTATGGAAAGCTTGGAATTTACTCTTGCTATCTGCAAAGTGTTTGTTTCTGAAAAATCCACCGTATAATTGTTATGATTTATTTTCTGTCAAGAAATCCGAGCAGATATGGTTTATTTTCTAAGTGTTGAACTTCGGAAGCGCTTGTCTTCTATAACGCCATGTCCCGCTGCCTCCTGCATAATGTGACATTTAGAACCAGGTGGTCACAGGACCGTTGAGGGATTTTCCACGAGCGCTTCCAAACTCCAGGACTTAGAAAAAATTATCACCTGAACCAAATTTCTTGGATAGAAAGTAACTCGTAACATGTCTACTGTGGATTTTTCTGAAACGAACACTTTGCAGATAGAAAGAGTAAATTCCAAGCTTTCCATAGAGCCACAATATTGGTGAGTTTAAAGTCGTTTAATACAATCAGATAGCAAAAAACTGTTTTGATGCATTGGCTGCCTATACTATGGGAGTTATTGCAACCCTAGATTCATCCGATTATAAAAAATCTAGTGTTGCAATTTGCGGCTAGGCTATGTCATAGATAGTTAAACTATTGGGTATGTCCTCACTCTACTGTGTGTGTGTGTGTGTGTGTGTGTGTGTGTGTGTGTGTGTGTGTGTGTGTGTGTGTGTGTGTGTGTGTGTGTGTGTGTGTGTGTGTGTTATATCTGTTGAGCAGAGTCCCGGGGCCTCGGGGCTCTATGCTAGTGTCTTTTCTGTTATTGTGGTGAGAGCTTTTGCTGAACATGGTATACTGAAATTGTAAAATAGCCTATAATTCATAATGTATTCATAACTTCTTTTGTACAGTTGTATAGGCCTATATTGCAAATAGTAATGTGACTGTAACCATGGCACACCTGGACTTGGCACACCTGGACTTACATTTTTATCACACGCCAATTAGGAACCACTGCCCTGCCACATGTCTCCTCCACTCTGATTCACATGGCTTCAGAGAGTCCCATTCCACAGATACATGCCTCATCTATTTGAATGATTACATCAAACGTGAAATTCACGATGGCAAATATTGCGGCATGGTCATGCTGGACCTCCAGAAGGCATTTGACACCGTCGATCATCTAACATATAATTAGAGAGAGAGGTCAGTCAGTCACAAAATGCATTATCTATTCACTCGCTTCAGCGACTGATCTCAAATTTAACATGGCATTGGTCATTAGCATTATACACACGATGACGGAGCCCGAATTTCATTTTTCCCAAATTCTAGCGATTTTTTAGCGTTTCTTCACTCTACAGCTCTACAGCCTGTTGTCAGGGTTACGGTCCGTTCCTCCAGGCCATGGGATCTGTAGCCCCGGGCCCACACACACCTCTCTCACAGTTAGGAATGTTGCAGTCTCTCTCTCTCTCTCTCTCTCTCTCTCTCTCTCTCTCTCTCTCTCTCTCTCTCTCTCTCTCTCTCTCTCCATGGGTCACGCATGCAACGGGTGATGTGTGTCTCATCTTCCAACGGGTATAGAAAACTTATGTGGAGCAAATACATCCTCATACTTCTATTCACCTAATTTTGCTGTTAAATTATTTGTATCCATCATAAATATACACTCCTCCATGGGCTGCTCCTTACATTATGATGCTCCCACATATTCTCACGCACGCACCATGCAGTTACAGTTACTTTCCCCAAAACCCACACTCTGCACATATTGTGCAGCACATATATTCGAACGGGTAAGGTCTAGTTCTATTCTAATTGAAAAACTCAAAGCTATTGGTCTTGACAGCACAGCAGTGAGATGGATGCACTCTTACTTGGTGGGGAGGGAACAGATGGTGGAAGTCAACGGAACCCTGTCCCCCCCCCCCCCCCTCCCAGTAAATTGTGGAGTACCTCAAGGGAGTATACTAGGACCACTGTTGTTCTTAATATACGTAAACAACATGTCATCTGCTTGTGACTGCAATCTGTTTCTGTTCGCGGATGACTCGGCTCTCCTAGTCTCAGGCATAGACATATTGCAGGTTGAAAAGGCCCTTAACTGTGAACTAAACATGATCTGCACCTGGCTCAATGACAACAGACTCTCAATTCACCTAGGTAAAACTGAATGTATCCTCTTTGGATCTAGTCAGAAACTTAGCCTAGTTGAGAACGGTGTGTGTGTGTGTGTGTGTGTGTGTGTGTGTGTGTGTGTGTGTGTGTGTGTGTGTGTGTGTGTGTGTGTGTGTGTGTGTGTGGATCATGTGTACCGATTTTTGTGACATTTGAAGAAAATATGTAGGAAAAGGAGCAAAAAGTGTGTTTTGGAGAAAATTCAAGATGGCGGAAAATCTATCCTGGCGCAAATGGGCGTGGCCTATATGGGGAGATGCGTCTTGACCCAAGGAATCCAGGGAAAAAATAAGTTTAATTTTCCGATCTACGGTTCAAGAGTTACGGGGCAAAACGTAAAGTGGGCCGTTATAGCGCCACCATGAGGCCGAGTGATGTAATTATTTTTCGATTCATTCTTAAAATCATTATGAATCTCCTCTCCGAGGTTTGAAACTGTAGCTCCTATGGTTTACGAGAGAAAAATACTTGAAAGTGATTTCTTGCATTGTCCCATTATAAGTCAATGGGGACAATTAAGCGTCGTTTTTTGCCGATTACGTCGGCATGGTAAGGCGGATCGGAACGAAAGGTAATAGAACACCCTTCCCGGCCGAGCCGCACATTTTGATGTATATATTGTGGCGTAAATGGTGCGGCACTAGTTACGCGCCGAAGTCAGGCTACATACACACAGACAGACAGACACACAGACCCACACAGCCACGTATAGGGAGCTGCACACAGCTCCAAAAAACACATCTGCTACCTGGGTTGCATCCTGGAAGCTAACCTATCCAGTGAAAAATTACTACCAAGGTAATTAAAAAGGTCAACCAACAAATTCGTTTCTTGCAAAGGGTTGCCCCGCTGATCAATATTAAATCTCGAAAGACACTAGGAGGTGCTCTTATTGGGCCCCTCATTGATTACGGAGTCCTTGTCTGGTATCGCGACGCCCCAGCTGCTTTAAAGTTAAAGCTATACTGTGTAAGTTGCTCAACTAGTGGTCTGTAGCAGTATAGCAAATCGCGGTCGCGTCTGCTTTTTTCGGCCGTTTTTCGCCGCGGACCGGGCTTTCAGACCACCGCGTCCGCCTCGCCTCGCCGAGACGCATCCATCGAGGTCTCTCGTGTCCCTCTACGAGCAGCGGTTGGGGAGTTACATGCTAGACTTCTAGACCAGCGTAAACAAAGCTGTTGAAGCAAGCTATTTCCTGAAGAGACCCAAGATGCACTGTAATTGGCCGGTAGTGTATAATGTGTGTATGATCTGCAATGTGATTGGCCAACGTATACACAACGTATACGGATGATGCAAATGACGTCATTTTTCCGCGAAATCCGGTCCCTGGACAGGATCATAGAAAACATATAAAGAGAAGGCTTTAGAAGCTGAAAATAACGGAGTGGGTGTTCTAAAACTTTAGCGATTTAACAGTTAGGACAATTTTAAGATTTGTTTTATAAAAAAAGTTACATGGTATAACTTTAAAGCTCCAAACAGCCCAGAACAAACTAATTAGGGTTGTGCTTGGTCTTCGACCTCAGACCCACCTTACCGATCATCACCACGAAAGGGTGGGGTGGCTCAAAGCAGCTGACAGAGTACAGCATCTTGCAATGGGCCTGGTGTACAAGATTCACTACACCTCCAAGATACCCATGTACCTGGCAAACTACTTCTTAAAGGTCTAGGATGTTCACGATCACAACACCAGAGGTAGCTCCACTAATCATCATCAACGTAGATTTAACACTAAACAAGGCTCTAACTCGTTCTCCTGCTATACCATCAACATGTGGAACGCCTTAAAGGAGAGCAAATCCCTAGCCTCCTTCAAAATTGGTATGAAAAATCACCTTCAGACAGCTGCTACCCGTGACTTGTAATGCCCCCATGCTCATTGCTCCCCCCCTTTTTCTTTTTTTTCTGCCTTTGTATTTGATGTTATGCTTTTGAAACTGATATTATCCTAGATAAAGTACTATGTTCTTGGGTTTTTCGATTAATCGATTTTTAATCAAAACCCGGGTTTTTTCCTTTGGACGATTTAAAAAAAGAAGAAATCGTAAAATCGATTTTCACTTTAATTAGGGTAATTCTTACTCATTGGAGCCTTGCACGGGGCAAAAAGTACACAGCCCGGTCCTCCTAAAGCAGGACGACAAGGTCTGACACCAAATTAATACTTTCTCTCTGATGTGTCATTTCTTTGATGCGCGTGCAGCGCAAGTCAAACGGGGCAGAGCTCACCACAGCACTGCATGCGCTCACTCGCGCTGGTACAGTAGCCTACATGCAGGCAGCAAACAGAACAAAAAGCTGCTGAGCTGGTACACTTAGGTCTACTTGTTGTTGTAGTTTGAAAGAAGCTTATTAATTCTGTGTTACCCATCCACTGTCTGTCTGTAGTCTACTCCTACTGTCCCTGTCACTGTGTTAATTTTGTGTCGGGAAGCGAGGGAAGCGAAGCGCTTCGCCTCCGTGCATGAGCAGTGCAGGGGCGGCCTTAGCTATTTTTTCACCCGTTTCACCAGCCTCCAAGAGCTGGCTTGTTTTGGCTGTTTTGTCACTCACTATTGATAATGAAACACTAAGGACGCTAAGTTAACTTCTGTATGTGATTGTTGCGCAACTAAAGTTATTATTATTAATACCCTTATTGTTTTATTGCATTTTGCTATTTGGCTATATAAAAAAAAAAAAAGAAATTAAACAATAATGAAAAAAAAAATCATTTCCTTGCATTTTTTAAATGAAAACAAAATAGTTGAAACAATGTATTATTCTTTTAACAAAAAAATCGAAATCGAAAATCGAGATTTCAGAGAAAATAATTGAGATTTTATTTTTTGGCCATATCGAACAACCCTACTATGTTCTATCCGTCTGTCTTTCAATGTTATATGAGATACTTAAAGTGTGGTTCCTGTGGAAATAAGCCTCGGCTTTCTAGCATCTCCTTTTAGTTGACCTTGTACCAGTGATCTGTACTGTCATGAAACTGTACTTTTTTGTAATGCAAACTAGAGATGGACATCGGTATCGGCCGGTATCGAAAATCGGCCGGTATTATATAAAATCGGCCTCAATCGGTGACCGGCCGGTCCTAACATAATTTCCGGTTTTCCGCCGATCAAAAACAGTACGCAACATGTGGCTCAACGCGCGCTGACCATGCCTCGTCCAAATTTCGCTGCGCAGTTTGTAGACAGTGTACGGTAACCACCGTAACAGCTCGCTTGGGCCGCTGTGACGGTGGTTACCGTACACTGTCTACAAACTGCGCAGCGAAATTTGGACCCGGCTCATTTCACGTTCCGTTTGGCAAGTCGGATGACTTTTGGCATTGAACTTACCGAGGCGCGTGCGTGTGCGTTGTCCTCGCGAACATCGGCGTGGATGACGGCCGCACATGAGATCTTTAGCGTGGAAGTTTAATCCAAACAGTAAATGAAGCCCAATGAAGCTAATGGTGGCTGCCTGGTAGCCTTTGGTTCCTGTTTACAGTTAAGAGTCGCATCTGAATGACGAAACGAGCCGCTGAGCTTGATGGGAAATGTAGTGTTTTTTATTCCCCAGCAGTATGCTGTGTGGACTGTTCTGATACACATTATGAGGAGCTGATTTTCAGTATGAATTGGTTAATGCAATACAATACAGCAGAATGTTATCTCTGCATGAGCTTTCTATGATGATTTTCCAATAAAAACGTTTTTCTTTATAAATAACCTAATATATAATATATAATATTTATATATTTTTTTCCAAAAATGATGTAAAGAGTCAGAGTCGTACTATATTCGGGCTAATACGGTATTCCAGTGTTTAACTGGGGTACTACGAGTACCCCTGGTGATACCCAGAGGTACTGCATGGGATACTGAAGAAATTACATGGTAGAATACCAGCCAACTGAGATGTGTTTTTGAATTTTGTTGATCAGTTGATGATGATTGGTTGTTGATTACTAGTTATTGACATGAAAACTGACTGAATCTTATTGTCAGTGTTGAAAATAAATCTGCTCAGGATGCACTGTTTGAAACTCACTCCATTTCTTATTTGTGATGTTATATTGTTGAACAGGGGTGTTATGCATATAGCCTACCATAGTTGTGGTTTTAATTGCAGTTATATAAGCAAAATGTTGTCTGGGAAAGGGAGTACTTGGATAAAAAAATCATGGAAAGGGTACTCAAGCCAAAAAATATATGGTGTATTGTATAATTATTGTTCTTTCTTAGATAGAAAATCGGTATCGGAAAAATCGGTATCGGCAGATCAGAATTTAATAAAACCGGAAATCGGAATCGGCCAAGAATTTTGCAATCGGTCCATCTCTAATGCAAACTGCTAATAAATTCTTCAATCAATCAATCAATCAATCAATCAATCATGGGTCAAAAGCTGCTTCTTTTCACCTGACCTGACAGTGAGGAATCAGCCCGGGAGAGCATTTCACACCATCCATCCATCCATCCATCCCACATCCCAGGTAACTAGGAGGAGTCGCTAGTAGTGCGGGGCCTTAAGGGGAGACAATGCTCATTTCGTGAAAATCAGTCTAAAAGCGCCACATTTTGCACAGATGTAGCTCAGGGTATGCTCTAATGATTTAGCTAGGGTGCCCGAGCCGACGACCTTCGGGGTCGCCACAGCGGCCAAATCAAGATGGGCTCCCATTGACTTTCTATACAGGAGGAAAATACCCAGAAAATAATCCCCTTTAAGTAGGATGTGAGGGGTCCAACTAGGGGTTTGTCATGATTCTGAATCCATTGCAAGCATTTGTTTTGCACAAAAAAACTTTCCTTGGGCTAGAAATGGCCCCACAAAACAATGGTTTAGTGATGAGTTATCACTTTTCACAGTTTTGTGGGTGTTTTTGGGGGCCATTTCTAGCCCAAGGAAAGTTTTTTGTGCAAAACAAACTAGATCAAGCCCTGGGCTACATCTGTGCAAAATTTTGCGCTTTTAGACTGATTTGTACGAAATGAGCATTGTCTCTCCTTAAAGGGGAAGACCACCCATTTTCAATATTGAACTATGTCATTAATATAACTTAGAGGAGTTGTGTGGAAATAGAAAAAAAGTTCCCCCCCTTCTGTGTTGCCAGAACTGGAAGATTGATTTTGGGGTTTGTATTGTAAAGTACAACGGTGTGATGTCATCAAGTTGTACTTTACAATACAAACCCCCAAATAAATCCTCCTGTACTAGGCAACACAGAAGAGGGGGAACTTTTTGGAGCTGTGTGGAACACAAGCTCCCCTATACGTGGCCGTGTGTGTAGGTATGTGGGTGGGTATGTGGGTATGTGGGTGGGTGGGTGGGTGGGTCTGTATGTAGCCTGTATGTAGTAACCCTGGGTGACCAGAGAGGTGCTGTTGAGTCTAGCCTGCCCTGAGCATCAACTGCAATACACACACACACACACACACACACACACACACACACACACACACACACACACACACACACACACACACAGCTCCACTTCGAACAGAGGTTCGATTTTTTTCTATTTCTACACAACTCCTCTAAGTATATCCTCTAGGTATATTAATGACATAGTTCAATATTGAAAATGGGTGGTCTTCCTTAAGACCCCGCACTATAGAGCAGCAAAAAGGACAAGGACCCCGCCAGCATCCCACCCATAAACACTGACAATAGTTTTTGTAGGTGTGCCCAACGAAGCCTGAGTGCTCCAGTGGTTGTAAAAGTACCCGCATTTTTTTCAATACTGCGTAATGTAAATATGCTCTGTTACAAGTGAAAGTCCAGAATTCAAAATTAACTTGAGTAAAAGTACAAAAGTATTGGCATCAAGTACCAAAAGTGAAAGTACCCATTATGCACAATGTCCCATTTCACAGGTTTCAAATGTATATAAATCTTTTGAAAATAAAGTAAATAAAAATATATACAATATTTCACTCTGAGATGTAGTGAAGTAACAGTAAAAGTATAAAAGGTCACACCCATTTGTGAGTTAATTAAGCGTCCCGCAAAGCTTGGCCAATGTATAACTGGGGCAAACACAGAGCTGGATATTTCATATATCCCGGTTTTTCAGATATCCACATAGAAAAATATCTAGGTCCACACGACAAAGATATCTAGGTCTAACAAGCACACACACAGTAAAGTCTTCAGAGATATCCGGTTTCCATGTCTACACGGATCCAGTGAATCGGATATTTTTCAATGTCTTCACTTATTTATCCGGTTTAAAAAATATCCAGCTTCACTGCCGAAATATACAGCTTTGTGTGGCTGCAAGCCCCAACAGCACAAAAGATTTCTAGCTTCAGAAATATCCAGCTCCGTGTAGCCATGGCCTTAGGCATAGTGGTTAACAATCACCAGGTTAGCATTCACCAGCATCAGCAGGTTAGCATTTCACCAGGTTAACATTGAACAAATGTTATGTCGAAATATCGTGGACTGTAGTTGTGATTTATCATGGATATTAAGCATGACACTTGAGAGCAGGGTATTGAAAGCTGGAGCAGGTGCACTTCCATGGCCACCGGTGCTCAGCTAACAAAACATATAGTTAAAAAGAATCGACAATGATTAAAGTGGAAAGATGCAGCACTAATAAACGTGCAGGACAGGACTCGGTTTACTATTTTTAATCTATCACATTTCGGCGCAAGGCCTTCATCAGAGCAAGAATTACTGGCAGTAACCTTTTCTTTAGTGAAAACTTTACGGCTATACCAGCATTTTTACTGCCAATGAGGGCATGTGAAAACAAAACTTACAGCACGTTATGCTAATTATTATGAAGGAAAAAAATTGCCTATTGTTGGATGCAAGCTCAAGCTGGGAAATAGGGAAATTCGGCACCAATCCTTAAACCAACCACGAGGGGGCATGAGTTATCAAAGAATTCAAGCTGGAGATGTGTAGCTGTATCCACTCAAATCTACTTCTGCACCAAAGTCTGCGGATTGGTCCATGTAGCCACATGGGGCTATGCAGTGGCCAATGGGGCTTGGGCTTAATAGGGGCTGTTGCTAAGCAAAGTCAGATTCCAGACACTACAAGCAGACTAATTCTCTGGTCCTCTCTCCCACTCTGGTTGACTCCTGTAGGTTTGTTGTACCATGCCCTCTTTCTCACTCTTCCCCTGTGATGCTGCGTTTGGCCTATTAGCGTTGTTGTTTATTGGTTGCTGAGGGTGGATGAGGTGAAACCGGGGAAGGGGAGAATGGTGGGCACACTGAGAGTTAGTCTAAGGCAAAGACCCTCCCTCATAAACCCAATGACTTGCTGTAAGCCACGCCTCCCCTGGATATCTCGTCACCTGACAGTGGGTGGTCTGAGGGCCCAGTCATATAGCCTGTCTGTCACAAAGCCATGTCCTCTACTCACACACACACACACACACACACACACACACACACACACACACACACACACACACACACACACACACACTTCCCAATCACCTCCTCCCTTGATCAACAAGACTCAAACGTGATTATTTTGCTAGAGGCTTCTATAAGGGGTGTTTATGTAGAGTGGTAGATTCTGAGCTGTGCACAAAAGTATCTAGTCAGTAGATACTTTTGTGCACAGCTCAGAATCTTGTGTGTGTGTGTGTGTTTGGGGGGTGGTTAGAGAATTAATTTCACCTTGGGTTCTGCACACCGTTCAGTGCCTAGAGAAACCACATGTCTCAGCTTATCATTGTGTGTCAAATGGCCCTGCTGTTGTCTGCTCCATGCTCAACAATGTTAGGCTGTACGATAAGATGCCTGTGGCTGTGGAGCACAACCAGGCACTGACAAGGAGGGAGGTGACATTCTGGACAAAAGGCAGACTCAAACAAAGATGTAATCCAGATTTTCTTTGTTTTCGGTCTTCTCTCTCTCTCTCTCTCTCTCTCTCTCTCTCTCTCTCTTTCTCTCTCTCTTTCTCTCTCTCTCCCTCTCTCTCTCTCTCTCTCTCTCTCTCGACAAACACATTTAACCTAATATATACTGTATAAAACAGACAAACAGACGTGTTTCTCTTTTTCCCCCAATGCAGAACAAGCAAATGTTTCACATTAAACATGACTCATCCGTTACGGTGAAGTTTCAATATTTACTACAATGTTGTA